>NW_023614463.1:0-65000 GCF_013339695.2 Rhipicephalus sanguineus
GTTGATGAGAAGTGGAGATGATAGAGCACGATTGTTTCAGAAGTAAAATGCTTGGATTAGATCATTTGTTGTAACTGAGTGTTGGACCTGTATTCGCTTTGGCAGATATCAGGAACCAGTTGTAACTTGTGACCAAGCATATAACAGCCAGCTTTAGAATGGCATTTGGTGCCTTAAATGGTTCAAGGTTGATACAGGACATTAGCATGATGCATGTCCTTTGAAGACCATAAACTTAAAGGGGTACTGACACCAATCTTCAAAGCTGAGTTTACTCTGCCATACAAATCTCCTGTGTAGCAAGTGTGAAGCACAGCAAATGCTGGTATTTAATTATTAAATTGAAGTCGATTTCCGCATGGAGCACCTACTGACATCGACACTGTCCTGTCATCAGGTCACGGTGTCAATTCTGGTGACTCCACGCACCAGTATGGCTAGTTGTGATGACGTGAGGTTCCAAAACATTCAATATGACTGCTTGTGCGTCACCAACGGATCTACAGAGCGAAGTGGCTGTGGAAACTTCATGACATCTTGCGCGAGCATGTGACGAGAAGCTCCTTCTGTGTGGTGAAGTCTGGGCACTGTAGGAACTGGAACTAGCTTTTAAAACCATACTGTAATTACTTTTTCAGTGTGCACTCACACTCACCAGCACATTTTCTGGGCTCTTGGGGGCTTGGCCTTTATATTTGAGGCAAAAAAAAACAACAACTGAAAGTTTTCGTGTCAGTACTGCTTAATGTAGGGGAATGCAAACATAAAGAAAACCTCAATAGACAGGGCACCATCTGGTTTCCCGTGTTGAACCTCTCCAAACCAGCAAACCGCGTACAGCCGGTTTTCCCTATGCCAGTGCTCGTCGGCAGGCCTTCTGAGACCAGAATTGTCAGATAGTCCCAGAAATTGTGTGCACTAGCTGCTCATAGCTTGTGAGATTCGGATGAACTTCTGAGCATGTCTACACATTGTGTACAGCTACGTGGTCTGCGGGCGTGGCATTCTAGGTTAGGCACTTCTACCACTAGTGGAACTGCTGGTAACTATGCTCCTTCTCTTGCGTAATCTTTTGACTGTGCACTTGCAGTGTGTGCCCCATTTACTGCGAAGCGGCGCAGAGGACGCGAGGCTCTAGAAAGGGTCTCAACGGAGTTTCAACTGCGGCAGAAAGAAAAGCAGTTTCACCGGCAAAGCCTTCTCCTCTCACAGGTGAGTGAAGCCATGTTACAGCCTTCAGGCATCCGGATTGTTTGAATGGAAGTGGGAAAAAAAAAGATAACATGCTGATATCATGGTCCCTATGGAAGGGAACTGTGGAGAGAATGTTTGATACAGAGTGGTGTCTTTGTGGCAGGGATCTCAGAAACAGTAAGAAACTATTAAGCAGTCTGGAGTAGGTGATGCTGGAGAATTCCCTTAATTAGAGTGCCACGACTTCTGACATGCTCTTCCAAGAGCATGTCAGAACCTATCCTAGGAAGGGTCGTTGATCTCTTCGCTGGTCACTAGTAGTTGTAGGTAGGTGTGTTCTAAATGCAGTGTAAGCATTAATACCATATCTACTCACTTAATGATGACACCACCTTTTCTTTTATATTGAACGACACTTGACGTGGGATCATTACGTGGAGTAAAATTTCTGGGAGAAAAAACTTGAAGCCAAGAGAGTTAAAAATTTGCAGCTCGATGACTACTGGTGCGAGCATATTTCAAGAAAAATTCGGAGATCCCACGCACCGTGGGAGTCGATGTTATGCGAAGCATGCGGCGGGTACGTGACTGTGGCGTAACTTTTTTTGCTGAGCGACGCGTTACAAAATGACGCTAAAGATTTGTGTAAATTTTATACGCACACTTATATATGTTGAAGAGCCGCATATATGTTATATAACCAGTTGTTTACGGTTGGGTAACGCTGCCAATGGCAACGTGGATATTACCAACACCAGAAGAGGTAAGCTGATATGTAGTGCTTATACGTGTCCCGAGAACGCACGCACGTTTCACGAACCCGTGTACATGTGTGCAAGAAGTTCTTGACAGTTCTTGAACAAGGGCATCATCACCGTGATCAGTGAGCACCAGCAGCTGGTCACGACTTTTATAGGATCCGGTCGTGATCGTGGTGACGAGGGGTCCATGTGTAGGGAAGTATGTGGTATAGTAGAGCTGTTGGAATTCGTGGATGCCTCGGTCATTTCGTCGAC
The DNA here is from genome assembly GCF_013339695.2 of Rhipicephalus sanguineus. NCBI lineage: Eukaryota > Metazoa > Arthropoda > Arachnida > Ixodida > Ixodidae > Rhipicephalus > Rhipicephalus sanguineus. The sequence continues at coordinate 2,211 of NW_023614463.1, forward strand.
AAATTGTCTGTCGACAGAGCCTGCGACATGTCGGAACCTGAAGCCACCCTTCGCGTTGGTGAGGTATAGGCCGTCGAGGCTGGTAGGCCAGGATAGTGCTACGTAGACCAACATCAGTGGATGGTGTTTGTCGTATTTGTAGACTACCTGGGCTATGTGGCCTACGTAGCCTAGTCTACAAAGCGGCTGTCAATCAATCTGGCATCATCCTCGGTCAGCATGAGGCCATCGCCCAGCCTCGTAAGAAATGAAGAGGACACTGCGTCGTTCTGGTGGACGAAGTGCACTTTACAGTGCGGTGATGTGGATATCATATGCAACTTTCGTTAATGCATTCCTCCGGGGTCGAGCAATGCTTCAATATAGCTTGCTGAATTACAGGAATAAAACGTAATGCTTATTAGACAGCTATAAAAGCGGAGCCAACACTGGAACTACAGACGTTAATCTGATATGACGTTTTTATCGTAGGAGTGGACATCGTAGGATTATTATGTAGTGTTTATTGCTTTCTTGTAAAACTAGATAGCCAGCACCACAACCACAATTGACGTGCACCGATATTACGCCTGCGTAGGCTGTTTTTCCAAACCAATTTATACACCTGGCGTGGCTCAGTGGTAGAATACCTGATTGCCACGCTGAATGCTTGGGTTCGATTCCTGCTGAGATCCTAATTTTCATTCTTTCCATTTGGTTGAGTCAACGCGGCCGATGTTGGTTTTCCTTAACGCTCCATTTAAGTTAACAATGTCTGTTGTCGCCGTTCCTGGGTAGATATAAACTGTCAATCACCTGTGGTGCATACCCGTACACCGCGGCCCGTGGTAAACGGGTATGTGCCACACGTGTCTAGTGGAGAGGGTTTGACGACGTACGCGACAGATTTTAACGTTATTCATGTCATGACCCGGTAGTCATGTTCGTCAAATCCTCTTACCCTCCCATCCAAATTTTGGTCTACACCAAGTTAAGGAGGCGATCATGAGAGCACCCAGACGTAGGCGGCTAGATAGATAGATAGATAGATAGATATAGATAGATACACAGACAGGCGGGCGGGCGGGCGGCGGCGGGCGGGCGGGCGGCGGGCGGGCGGGCGGGCGGGCGGGCGGGCGGGGCGGGGCGGGGCGGGGGGGGCGGGCAGAAACGCTCAAAGTGCCAGAGGTTCGCTAAGAAATGCTTCGCATTTAAAATCACGTTGAAAAAAGTCTGCCTTGCAAGGAATGGAAAACTTGAAGGGAAAACTCTAAGCACATTGCAATGCGCTCCGAGTTTTCCCCTAAGTGTGAAACAGCCTGTACATGTCCAGCTTGCCAAGACAATTACTGCTGGGTACACTTGAATGGATGCAAACGTTGCAACAGAAATAGAGGTATGTTGAAGCCATTCATTCGAGTATCTCCAATGCCTTATCTATGCTGTCTATATATATTATATATATATATATATATATATATATATATAGATATATATTAAGTGCTTAGAATCATTCTGTCAGCTCTGACAGTGAGAAGGTGCTCAAAATCTTGCAAGAACTTAAATGAACAGAGCTGTCTCAGGTGGCAGTGTCACCATCTTGGAGTCATTCTTGGCATGTGTTTTTTTTGCAAGGACAGTGACTGCATAGGTCAGCCTGTGAGAGCGCATTAGATGGCCAAACCAGCGGTCCTTCATTTCTGTTCTTGCTCAAACGGCTTTTCCTGAGAAATAATTTACCGCCATAAACATTGTTTCTTGTTCTGGCAAGTGCGCAGGTGTACTATAACCAGCACAGGTTGCAGCAATGGAATATTAATTTTTTCTGAAGTGAATGCCAGTTCAGAGTCAGCACATGTGTGGTTACCTCCAATTTTGGGTTCTCATTTATTAAGTCTTGCGTTCATGCCATTTGATGAACCTCATACGACACGTTAATGTGACATGCTGTTGAATGTTTGACTATCTCAGCTGTGCATTTGTGACACTGCCTTTCGTGACGCTTGTCTGTTGTCTGGCTTAATAATTGTGCTTATTTCGCGCGCCACATGTTGCAGTATAAGGCAGCGTCCTTACTAAAAATACTGCCTCCACTGCTGTCCACTTTTGTTGCAGGAATCCAAGCCAGCACCAACGAAAAGCGAGCCCGTCAAAACCGAGAAGGATAAAGCTACGTCAACATCTGTAAGGGGAACACCTTGCCTGATTGTTTCTGTACTTTTCCTTGTGTGGCCAGATTTCCTGTACGACTCGTGGTTGTGACCGCCGTTCTTTACTCCGATCTTTACCAACATTGTAACAAACAATTCAGGTAATTTAGATACCACTGTTGCGGCTAGCTTGTACCAAGTGAGTAAACAAGAAGATAAGGGCGGCGTTCCTCGTATGAGACCAAGAATGCCTTCTTTTTACCTTGAACGGCATTCTGTCTTCTATCCTTTACCGACAGCATCATATGCATTGCACCCGCATGCGGCGAAGGCATGTGTCGTTGTGGCCTTTTGCTTGATTCATCAGTGCGCTGTTGTCTTCTTGGAGGGCACACACACCTGCACGCATAGTTTAAGGACGCTTTCTGTCTTGCGATAATAAATAAAAATGAACTGATTCATAAGTAGTTTTTGTTGTTCCATATATGAAGTTTTTATACATCATTTCACATTTTGCATGCAATGCCGTGAAAGATACCAAGAAGGTTGGTCGGTCTACAGAAGTTATCGCTTGGTGCACCTGAAGACAAGTAATCTAGATGTCCTGTCTGAACTAAAAGAGCGTGTCATTACGAATGCTGTTCACTCACATGCCTTGGATGATTTGCTCTCCTTCCCCATTAACCTTGAATGCTACTTTCCATACTGCAATCCTCTTATCATTTTGTTTCAGTTTGTTTGCCAAATGTGTGGGCTTCCAATTGCCGCCGAGTATTAATGAACTAAATGTGTTGTGTTATTATGCGCTTTAAAGGCAAAGGTTTCCACGGATTCAAGTGTGTTGTCAGGGTTGTAAGCTTGCTTTTTCGCAACGCCATATCTTTTGTCCTCACTGGTGATCCAGTGACCATACATTATGAAAACATTGCAGTGAATAGCATTAAATTACGGCAGTGCAGATAGATACCAACGCTTGTGAGTTGGTGAAATGAAGACACACTATGGTAGCTTAGCTATGGTGTTTGCAGTGCTAAGCATGAACGAGCTCAATTCCCAGCCATGGCAGCCTTATTTCGATGAGGCAGAATGCAAAAATTCACATGTGCCTAGGTTTACGTGCACGTTAAGGGACCCCAGTTGGCTGAAAAAAAAATACCAGAATCTCCACTATGACATTCCTTATAATCGTACTTTGGTTTTGTCTAGTGCGCGAATAGTAAATTTGAGGTTCGAAGTGAATTAGAAGCAAATAGTGATTTTGTTGAATAATTTCAGATTGAATTGTTTGGATACATACGCATGAGACAAATGAGCATTTTTGTCATGACCCAACTAGCTTGCTCAATATTAAAGTATGTATTGAGCAAGCTAGTTGGGTCATGACAAAATGCTCATTTTGGAACTAGGCATGTGGAGTGTCACTTTTTTGGTTTGAAGTGAGTGGAAGCAAATTCAAATAGTGGCAGGATTCGAATTGTAATTGGGCCCAAGTTATAAGTGGTAAATATGTTAAGTTTTAAAATTTGCTATACTTAGTGCATATAAGCCCTATTAGACACTTTTAAACCTTAAAAAAAAATTTAATTAATCGAGGTGCATGTAATATATGTAAATTTTAATCTTGAAGTGTGGCTTCGCGGCAGCGCGTAATTTCCCGGGAATGGTGGTTTACGACATAACAGCCTCACGCTGCAGTGAAACCACCTTTTCAGTGGGTTACATGTGGTCAAATAAATATATGTCTATTCGTTCATTTCGAATACTTCGAAATTTCGAATTATTTAAATTCGGGTGAAAGCGAACTTGAATACTCTAATATTCGTTTGAATATTCGTAGTGCTCAAATATTCTACCATCCCTAGTTTTGTCATGTAAAACCCCACAAATTAATTTAACGTAAATGGAGTGAAGGGTTTTAGATTTGATGCTGTGATGAGGTTAGGAGATATGAAAGCGTTGGCTTTAGCAAGACGGGTAACGAGGTTGCCAGGAGGGATGCTATGTGGTGCACTTAACAGCTTGAGAACAGGCCTTTTGTCGCAGCAACAATAGGATCAGGATATGTTGACTGCGCACATTCAAATGTGCAAAGCTAAAACAAACTTACAGGATGCCATCGTTGCATAAGGTCAGCACACTATAGCAGCGCCATGCAGATTACAAGCTCGCTGCTGCATTTAAAGTACTTTTGCTTGAAATTATACGGCCAAGTTTTTCAGTACCACTTGCAGCTCATGACTGCTTCGTGTCTTATGTGTCTGTTCGCTGGTTCACCAGGCCCTTTGTCCTAATGCTCTTTTGTCGTCAACCATTGTGTTTTTGCAGAAGGGTTCAGCCAAATCAAAGCCCAAGAATGACCTGGCAGCTGCCTTCTCCAAGGCTCGAACTGGAGGTAACGATTGTTTTCATGGCCCGTTCGTGAGTGCTGCCCATGTTAAAGGCACGCCATACCTTGTCAGCTCATGATTTCCTTGATTATGCCCAGAAGCTGCAGTATGTGCCTAATGTATATTTAATGAAATGAGACTTGAAAAAATTCTTCATTTTTCGAATCTGTATTCTTATTCTTGTGCAAGTAATGTCTCCCCTCTTTGAGTATCTGGCTTGTCAGGATGTAAGCACTGTTTGTTATCCTCTTTAGCAGCAGTGTGTACAATGGACACATTAACTAAGGAGGCCGTCACACACTGTGTGTCTTCAAATGGCTTGAAACGCAGTGTGCACCTTTGTGCAGGTTCCTGAGGGGACAACTAGTGGTCATTTAACTTCATTGTACTGCGTATTGCTGCAGAGCATCATTTTGCTGGAAACATACCATGTTCGACAATCATTCGACGTGCCGCGTTCCAGGACTCTCATCAAGAGTATAACTTTTTTTGCGTGAAACAAATACAACCAAAAAAACAACTGGGCGTGCATTTTGGGCCTAATATTTGATTCTTTTACGCAATTGAAACTGACTGATTGCAGAATAATTGATATTTAATTCGTGCTAATTAACATTAATAAACTCATACAAACAGAACATTCCTTAACCTTTGGGTTTGCGCCGTACATGTACGTCATTACTGTATGCTTAAAATGCGCACCTTTTTCAATCATTTCTCTTGCTTCATGTGCTGCCACACTTTGGGAATACGTGCAATTGTTTGTGCACCGTGTCTCTCCACTGTATTATTTTTTCTTTCCAAAGTGGCGCACCGGCTTTCGCTTGCGCACCCGAGTGCGTGTGCGCGGTGCGGCTCGTTTCGGTTTCCTCCTTCGGGTGGTTGTCGCTTCTTGCACCCGCAAGCTGGGGTGGCTGTCGGTTTCTAATCTCACAGGGTGACCGCTTGAGACTCTCTCATTTATTGCTCCCTGGGGTGCGATTACATCTGTTCCGTACGGCGCTAAATTACACAACTGATGCTGCCGGGGTTGCATTTCCGTTTTTGGGACTCTGAAAAACTAACTCCACCTTGTTGGCTATAAGACGAAGGATTATTATAGCTTTTTCACTCGTTTGCTCTCCGGATGGGTGCACAACCATACAGTTTTCTTCCGTGCGCTCACTCACACTTTGCTTACACTGTGGAGTGCGGGCTGGTTGCTCTGCTGCTAGTGAATCGAGCGGCGATTCTTCCGATGAGGACTATTCCCCATGTGCCGAATCAGAATCTGATGCATTGGATGTCAGTTCAGTAGACTCAGATGATGATGAAGGAGCGACATCTCGACTATCACATGCTGAAAGGTTTTAGTGTTAGAGCAAGAACATTTTTACCGGAAAAGTACTCTGATGTGCTCATTTTTGTGTGTCTGTGAGCTATGTTTAATACAACACATAATTTTTTATTTATCAAAAATCGTATAAGCGTTTTTTGAAGGATTTTGCTGATGTTACTCATGAATAAACCATGGTATGTAACAGCAAAAATGATTTTTTTGTCACTTTATGGTCATACAAAAAAATTTTACACAATTGTTTCTGAAACAGAATCGCCTGAAGAATTTAATTTAGCAGTAAAAGAAATACACATTTTTCGAGTGCATTTCGACCCTCAAAGGGTTCATTTTCTTCTTAGAATGTGAAGGTGAGTGTGTTGGAATTATGCTATGCGAATTTGACCCATTGCAGACAGTGCATCATAATTCAAGCCTAAAGGGGATATGTGGCGGCTGTGTATATTGGGAAATTATTACAAATTAAGCGATTCGATCAGTCTCTGGTAGTGTTGCACTATTACATAGTGTTCGATTCATTCCATACAATTATAGTACAGTCAAAACCCATCATAATGCTGCGATTTGAATGCACTAATGGTAAACAATGGGTACCTTTAAAATTACCACAGAACCTACCGAACACTGTAATATGCTAGGCTGAATTTAAAAATTTTTGCCAATATATAACAATGAAAGTTGAACCCCATCTCATATACCGGTCATTGGCAGAAATCTTACAGAATTCTAGCGACTATGGGCAACTGAATTGAAGCAGTCAAGTGACATCACCATCTCGGCATCACTTTGTCCACTACCAGCCTTGTGCTGTGGGGTGAACCACAGTTCATGTTTTTGTTTCTTGGGGATCTATTTAGGCTCCAGACTGCATTTTTTCTGCTTTTCTGTGAAAATGAGCGAGGATGACGACAGTTCACCTCAGTGTAAAGAAACTACAGTCAAGTTTGTGGAGGCATGTGGAAACCTCATGGGACAGTGTGAGGTCGGGGAGTTTGAGGGAGGCATTCACAGCTGACGTATGCAGAAGGATGGCGTCACGACATGTAGTAATCGTAAGAAAACTTCATTTAGTGACCAGACTGCATGCAGCATATCCAGAACCTAGTTTCTACCTAATACCTTATACCGTATTTATTCGAATATAGGTCGACCTTTTTTTCCCAAAAATGTTGCCCATAATCAGCTATCGACCTATATTCGTGACCAAGAATCTCGACCTATATTCGCGATCAAAGCGACCAAAAGCACCGCACCTATGCCGTTCAACTGTCGCGCCTGCTGTTCTTCAAGCAGTTCCTGCTACATACGCACATTATATACCATAAAATCTGGTATAAAAACCGTACCCGTTCGCCTTTTCCGACTAAGTATCTAAGAAAAAAAAAAGTTATTTGTGCAATAGCTGCACACCGCCTTTTCAAAGCCCCCGCGAAATGCAGCCGCTCCGCCATGTTTGCGCTGGAACCCGTGATTTCCCTAGGTAGGCCGTGAAGTCCCTAGCCCCCTAGCCGTGCTGCCTGCCGACGCGCAGCCGCACTGGCACTTGCCTAAGGCCTCACTCTTTGTTTGTTGTTTGATCTGACGTGACGGTTCGCATTTGCAAATGCGCGGTTGCGACGGTGTCACGTCGGTAGCGCTACACAGCTGACTTCAAGCGTCAAGTGATACTTTTGCCGAGAATTCCAGCAATTGTGCCGCTCAGCGTGAGTTCGACGTAAAAGTTGATTAGGGGTTGGCGGAAGCAGCGGGACCGACTGTTCGCGTGCAATGGATGGCGTCGTGCTTTTCGCAGCCCAGCAACTGGCAGGCATGACGCTCTTGAAAAAGAACTGAGGCTCCGGGCGTCAAGGAGGCCCTGCAGAAGGCCAACAGACCTGGTCGTCATACCGCTAGGTATGACGTCCCGGCTACATTAAGGACCGGGTGGCGAAGAGTTACAAAGAGTGGCTTGAAGGAGGATGCTGCAATGACACCGACGGGACGCCGCGAGAAGGGCTTCCCTCAATGAAGTTGCGACGTGGGTGAAGGACGCGCGGAAAGACTTGCCAGCGGAAATTATCGTGACTGGCTTTAAAAAGTGCTGCATTTCCAACGCAATCGATGGCAGCGAAGTCGACGTCATTTGGGATGCCGAGGATGCCTGCGAAGAATCCGACAACCTTCCTTGCACATCTGACGAACATGACACTCCCGGCAGCGACTAGGGCGCTAAGTTAATTGTAAATAAAGGTGTGCTATGTTTCAATTTTCCTGTTTCTAAAAAAAAAAAACATGGGTCGACCTATTTTCGAATATTTTTTTTTATTTCTCGTAGAGTGCTATAAGTAGGGGTCGACCTATATTCGTGCCCGACCTATTTTCGAATAAATACGGTATGTATTCGGTATAGTATAAGTACATGCTCTTGTGTTCGGGCAACATTCTTTGTGTCATCTTCATTTTTTTCAGAAAGCACCACTTCATTTTCTTCCAGTATGTTTCCTTTTTATAAGCAGTGTTGGAAATAGAATTTGTGCAAGTTTGATTGCAGCTTGTTATGCCATCCATTGAAATACATGCAAAAGCATTTGAATACAGCGACTTCGTGTTGCTTCTTATTGGTAAGCTAGCTTTTCAAGTCTTTTGTGGCATCGATGGACATGAAATAGAAAGTACGAAGAAAGCTGATAGAAATATGTTCCCTCCTGTTCTTACTTCATTCTTTTTCGCGTTCTGTGACACCAATATAACTGCGACTTCAGGTTTGTCGTCCCAAGCGTCATACGGACGGTGCTTCCTCCTCTTTCAGCTGCAAGTGCATCATCTAAATCGACACCACCCGCAGAGAAGAAGGATGCAATCGACAGCAAAGTGACACCCAAGGGTGCGTCTTCCAGTGGCGAGGCAGCGAAGAGGAAGAGTGTCGACAAGAGCCCGAGTGATAAATCCACGCCCGAGAAGAAGCGAATCAAGACAGAGGTGCCAGCATCTCCGGAGGTCTCCTCCGCAACGAGAAAAAAGCCATCACGGCGACACGTTATCAGGTACGTGAACCTCAATTTTAGCTCTGTTGGGTTGTCGTGGTTGCTTAGCGCTGCACAGGTGAGGTTGTTTACCACGTTAGTAGATTTTGTTTCTCCTTCCCGTGTTGGGCAGCAAACTGGACGTAGTGTAGTTACCCTCCCTACCTTTCCTATACTCTTTCTCTCATTAGTAGATTTCGTGTCTGGTATTAAAGAAACACTACAGATATTTTTTCGTGACTTTGTGTGACAATTTTTCTAGATTGTACTTAGTACATTCGCGAAAATTCTAGCAGTTCTCGCTTGTTTCTTAGAGATATATCCTGTTTTAGTGGCATTCATGATTTGCAAATGTGTTTTTGATGGTTTCGACATTGCAATAAATGGGCTACTTGTGCAGCTCTTCACTGCATTTTGTACTTCACGAGTGGGAAGGGCTTTTCATATTGAACAAAGTGCATTAAAGCTTACGATTGAAGATCAGAATTATGAACTCAATTACTTTTCGTTAAATCAATAACATTGCAAAATTGTGTAAATTGTAAAATCTGTGTTACTAAGCTTAAAACTTTCATTCTTTGAGAGGTTTCAGAAGCATGAAATCAATGAGCCCTTGTTGTTTTCTTATTTCAGTGACTCGGAAGATGAGGATGATGAACTGACGCAGTCAACGACACCAGCCAGTTCAGAAAATTTCACTAGTGGTAAGGGTGATGTGGTTCATTTACTGTACATTATTAAAGGGACCAACACTGTCCAGACTGTACCAGTTAAACCATGAATTGTGATGAAGTCGAGAACAGTGCTTGCATTCCGAGTAGGAATTGTAATTGTAAAATTGTCACAGAAAATCTCTAAAAAAAAACTACATGCCACACTCTGTTGCAGAGAAGCTTTTGTACTTGCAAGGAGGCATTCACATTACTGTGCAAAGTTGGCTGATAATAAATGCAGCATACTAGCTTTAAATTGCATTCTTGAAATTACGTAGGCATTTTTGCATGATTCAATGCATATTCAAGCTATAAAAAAGTTCACACCAACAAGTGATGCCGTATTCTCTACAGTGAGTTGTATGATATACAGTAAAACCCTGGTGATATGTTTTGCACAAAACCGCATAAAAAGAAACGTAGAAGCCAGGAAATGTAGACCTGAGAAACTGGAAAAAATTGAAAAGTGAGAGTCGTGGTAAAATGCACACAATTTTATTTCAGTGCTTTTGCACATGCACCAAGAAAATTCTTGCTGTGTTGGCCAGTGCATTTTTTCACAGCCGATCAGCACAAGACGAGCGAATGCAGTGTTAGAGATGGGAGTTGGGCTAGTTGGTACAAAGTGCCGACTTGAGACTGACTTTTTCAGCTAATTAGACACCTGGAGTGCTGTGTGGCTCTTGCCATGATCACTTGAGCTTATGTTTTGTATAAATAAATCTGGTGCCTTTACCTCTGATGACATTGGCTTCAGAACCTGGGTATCATTGTCAAGTGACCACACGTAGGGATACATTAGTTTTTGCGATACTATTGCCATATGTGCCAGCACCTGCGAACGTAATGTTTTTGGCCCTCTGTCTTGGTGCAGCCGGCACAATGCCAGATCAGAGCGACTCGTAAGTGGCAGTACGCCTCGCAAAAGTGGAAGTACCTTTGAAACCGATCTTCCAAGAATATTGCTCCTCATCCTAAACTTCGCAATGCTGCATGCATCGACACTACTCCGCTGCGATCTCATTGACGGATAGAATCGCGGAGACGAGAACGGTGTCACCCACAGAAACGTAATTGTTGTATGTGATTGTTATGCCCCAGCACTTGGAGGCATGAAAAACTAAGCACATGCAGCTTGCTTGCATGACCATTGCGATGATTTAAAAAAAATTACAGTTTCGCCACAACGGCGAAGCAATGAATGCGATAGCAACAAATTGGAATGTAACACGAAGAACGGAAAGCAGGTCGAAATTTCCAGCGTGCCGCTCAAGCGCAAAGGACGCATGAAAAGAACACACACGGGACGAGCGCGAACTATCATGCGTCACAGCTCGACACTTGAAGTGCACTGCTCAAACATAAAGCAGGACGCACGAAACGAATGAACAGGTACACACAGGACGAGCCTGAACTGTCACAATTGTTGTTTATTTCTGTTTGAACAGCGCGCTCCTTTCGCAAACGTGGCCGCTGCAGCGAGTGAAGTGACCTTCGTGCGCTCTGTGACTTCAGCGTGGACATCGCGGGGAAAGCACAAGACATAACCCCCCACTCCCCCCAGCCCGCCCCTTCTTTCCTCGAGATAAGCGCACAATGGTGATCACGCCCTGTAGGGCAAAGAGCAACGGCGTTACCGGCAGCTACTACCACACGAGCAGACAGCGGAAGCGCAAGGTTCTCCCTGCACAAATATCGCGCTCCTCGTGCCATCTCGCTGGTAATGAAGAAACGCTTACACTCAAACCTCGTTATAACAAAGTCGCATCTGACATGAAAAAAGTTCGTTATATCCGAACATTCGTTACAAACGTATATTTTTAACACTGTATATATGACAATACTGCTAGCCTTGTGCGAATAGTAAATTTTAGGTCCGAAGCGAATTCGAAGCGAATAGTGATTTGGTCGAAGCGAATGTCGAAGCGAATTCGAATAGTTTATATTACATATAATAAAGAAAAATGAGCATATCTGTCGGGACTCAACTAACCAGCGCAATATTTTTAAAGTTGAAACAAGGCATATGCATATGTCATTCTTTTTGGTTCAAAGGGAAGTGGAAGCAACTCTGAGTAGTAGCAGGATTTGGCTTTCGGGTAGAATGCAAGTGATAGCAGTAAAATACGTTACGTTTAAAATTTACTATACTTGGAGCATATAAGCCGGTATAACAAGCTTTAAAACTTCAAAAATGATTAATCGATGTGAGGGTAATACAGTAAAACCTCATTAAGTCGAACTTGGTTATTTCGAAATCCCGCATAATTAGAAGGGGTTCTGCGGCCCCGTATCTTGAAATGTAAATTTGAGTGGATAATGTTGAAGCGCGGTCAGTACCAGCCAGCCCCGGTTAATTTGAAAAACTTTGGGTGCATGTGCCAATTCCCGAACCCGATTTAGCTGCAAATCCGCAGAAAGACAGAAACGAGGCCCTTAGGAGACACAAGGCAATGCACGTAGCGATTACTAATGAGTGACAAGTGAGTGCCCCAGCCTTGCTGCTGCCAGCGCAAGAAAAAAACAAAACAAAAGCGGTCTCATGATCAGCTGAAATGTGCGCCTGTGGAAAAGAAGATGTGCTTCACTGCAACGCAGCGGTGACACGTGGCAGCATGATGCATGCTTCTCTGAGCGTCAGTGCGTCATGATTTACTATTCTTTCTGGGAAAATAGAGAAATTAATAAAGGGGTCTGACGGAATTCATGATGTAGGAACCTCCGATTGGCGGTTGTTCTGGAAATTTGCGCACTTGCACTGCTGGAGGAGTACTTGCCTGCAACGCCTACTTCGAAAACTTCAATGATCATCTTTTCCACTTAGAACACATCGCGAATTCCGTCACACTGGCCATTATTAAATTATTTATTTTACAGAAAGAATGGGCGAATGGTCGCATCATGACGCGCTGACGCTGTGAGGAGCAGGTGAGATGCTGCCCGCGGGTCACCACTGTGTCGCAGCGAAACACGTCTTTCCGCGGGCATGCATTTCAGTTGACCACGAGATCGTTTTTTGCTCCTCCTTTTCATTTTTTTGCGCTGGCAGCAGCAAGCTCGCCGTTTCCCCGGTTAAGTGGCAAAATTGGGACCAGGTATTGGGAAAACATAACCCTTGTAGGTGCAAACTAGCAGGCACAGCAAACGAACACCTCCGATTACTTCCAGTAATTCAAAGTTCTTGCATCCCGCTTTTCGTATGTTTGGTTAATTCGAAACCTGCCTAATTAGATTTTTCACAGTCCCAGTCACTTTGAATTAACGAGGTTTTACTGTATCTTCATTTAACCTTGAAGTGGGCTTCGAGGCGTGCAAATTTCTCCTGGAAAGGTGTATTCACCGTATAGCACACCGTACTGCAGTGAAACCACCTTTACAGGGGGTTACATGCGGTTTATATATGTCTATTGTTCATTTCGAATACTTCGAAATTTCAGGAATTTAAATTCGTTTAGAAGCGAATTCGAATACTGTAATATTCGTTTCGAATATTCGAAGTGCTCGAATATTCGCACAAGCCTAGACAATACTATTCTCCATTTACTTTGTTATAACCGATAATTCAGTTTATCCGTGTTCGTTACATCGAGGTTTGAGTGTATAAGCGCCTGCCGTCTCTGAGGACTGCGGTAAGGCTGTGTATATAACGCTCGCCGTTAGCTACCTGAAGGATCTGCCTTTGGTGGCCTAGTGGTTAGCACCACGCGCTGCGGACTGAGGGGTTGGTTCGATTCCGCGCTTCGAAATTTTTTTTTTCGGAATTATTTTTCTTTGGGACTTTTATATATGTATACATGCTTATACATATACGCAGCATGACCGCGGCGACTGCGACGGCAAAAAACCAGCCGTGACTGTCCATATATTTGCTATCGCAATAAAAGCGTGAAAAGACCACAGGAAGCATGGACAATGACGAGTCTATGGCAGCATGTGAGCGCAACCCAAACTGATCTCGTATTGCCTTACGTTTTGCTAACATGCACAAAACTAACTGACGTCATACGTGCCATGTTTAAATAGTAGGTACAGGTCTCGGGGGTCTACTCTCTTGCTGGCAGGCATTGAAAACACATCGTGGGTGACATCTACACCACATTATGTGGCCAATTTCATAGTCATCCAGGCTTCAAGCTGCATGATCAGCAGCTGTCGCTTTTTATGGCCATCAGGCCATTCACTCTAGAGTGCCAGTTCACGACGTATCAAACGGGAACGGTCCTACATTTGCAACGTAACATGGGCTTCCCAATGCATTGCATCCTATGGGAGCTGTGCCGGGACTGGCTAAAAGGATGTGCCAGCAGGGAAAACGTAGCACTTGGAAGCATAACGGCAGGGTCCTGCTGTACTTGCAGCAAACCACACTGCATCTCATTGTATGGCGTTGAGCGTATAGTGTTTTTGTACATCAGTAAGTTCACGCGGTGAACGGCGGCGTTGAGTTGAGGGTATCCGTGTGAGACATAAACTGACATCAGCATATTCTCATCAATGTGTGACAGTTCTACATGAACATCACTACTCGTATATCTACAACTTCCCACCAATGCTGGCATACCTACTGTTGAGCCTGCTGATCACTGTTTCAAGCAATTTCTAGCGTGAGCCTTCATCCTTGCTTCAGAATAAAAAATTTTCATGAAGAGCTTTCCGAAGCTTCATTTGCATTACCTCTTACGATATGGCACCGAGCGGTAATCTATCTGTTAACTGTAACCACGAAAAAAAAAAATGTACCATGAAAAGTGGTTGTTAGTTTCTTTAAAGGAATGGATGGCGGACGGTGCGTGCAACTGCAAAATAGCTTCAGTTGTGCTATATCTTTGTGTCTTGCGTGAAGAGAAGGTAATTTTGGATGCTTATTGACCCAAAAAAAAATGACAAATCCAGTTTGCTTACATTTATTCTTGGGCCTCAGAAGCATATGGGACAGTTCTTTGTGAAAGAAATGTGTGGAAAATGAATGACTTCAGTGAAAATAAGCATGTTCAGAGAATATGTGAGGCTTTAAAAAATTGCCTGCCAGATCGTCAGCTGCAAACAGTATGCACACACTTAGAATGTGCTGTCAGGCTAGCTGGTGCTTAGCAAGGAAAAGTTTTATGGGCTCAAAATGGGACAAGACTAGAGCATTGACACTGACATTTGCACTCTTCAACTGAGTTTATTTTCCGATGCTTCGCTTAATATACCCCCAAGCAATCTTATACCCTCAGCGATCTGTCGTCTCTTTGTGAGAATGAGCTTACTTTTTAAGTTGATAGGATGTGATTAAGCTTGGCTTGTGGGTATATGAAGTGAAGCATTGGAATAATAAAATTCAGTTGCTAGAGTGTGCTTGTTTGTGCTTGTTCTGTGGTCTGTGTCTTGTTTGGTGCTTAAAGAACCGTTCGCATCTATCAGTAAAGGCACTTGTCTCGGGTATGAAATTTTGCCTAGAATTTTACCTGTCTCAAATATCCTCCTTGTCTGCTAGAATTGTCACTACCATACAATGGCGACAGAAAATTTTTAAATGAGTATTTGGTTGCCCTGCTTGAATTATGTTAGATAATTAAGTCACGTTGCCTGTACGATAGTGGGGGCTGTTGCTGCCTCCACGGTCAACCACATTACTTTCACAGCTACTACTGTTCAACATGCAGCATGATAAGGTAATGTGGACATTTCTTCACATCTTGAGAAATGCAATCGCAGCTCCCACTTTTCTGGTTGCATGAACGATGACTGCTTCCTAATAGATGTGATTTCCGCAGTGGCCTACGCATTCCTGTTTTCATGTTGTGGTAAGTGTGGCGGCACTGAATTTGCATCATGTCTGCCTTGGTGTGTTAGTACACTGATAAAAGGGCAATTAAGTGCTATTAATATTGGAGGACTGTGCAAATACCAGCGTTACAATTTTTTTTACAGCAGCTGCAATAGTGCATGCCACATGTGGGCAACAATTTTTAACCGAATCAAATTTTATAGCAGTAGGCCTTCATAAATGTGCTTACCACGCTTTACACCGATTTTGTTGCAGCTGCATCCAGTGCCGTTACGAGTGAGGGTGACAAGCCTTCGGCAAAGTATTCGTCAGACTCGGGTAGCCAAGGTGGTCAGAAGAAGCGCCGACGAGTGATGAAGTCGGTCAAGAAGACTTTCAAGGATGAGGAGGGATTTCTGGGTGAGCTCGCATACATAAACACAGTCACCACCTGCAGTCTAGTTGATTTATTCTGCGTGTGCTCAAAAACTTGTGCATCCTCGGCACCATCACAGTTGTCGAGGTGACCAACGAAATTGCAATTACAGTACAACCTCATTACACAGACCTTCATAGTGAAGGGGATTTCGGTCTGTTGTAAAGGGAGTATGTAAAATCCAAGCACTGTTACAACAGACTTTTATGTAGACGCTGAATGGATCTGTTATAATCGGAGAGAATTACAAGTCACAAACATAGTCTCATTCTTAACCGGGGACAATGGGATTTTTGCAAAGTTGCATTTTCAGTTCTGTAGCCCTTTTTCTATCTGATTCTAAAATATCTTCACTGAAAAGTACGTAGGATTGCTATAAAAAATTTTTTTTTCGTCTGCCGACTTGGTGAAAATTACGCAAATAGCAAAAAAAAAAAAAAAGCGTAACGTTGTAACGAGGTTATACTGTAATTGGTGAACTGTCTTCGTGCTTGGTCCAAACCTGGCTGTGCAAGCAGTGTGTGAGGACAGAACATTTATAGCTCCGAAGTAGAACGGGACCTTTCGCTGACTCGAAACTAAACTGGGCCTAACCACACACTTGCCAGACCGTGGTTACTTGCCTATGCAGTGCGGGGTTGCACGATGTGATGCGTTGATGACTTCTTTGGATGTAATCACCTGCACAATCTAATAATCACTGGCTTGTGTGAACTTTGCACTGCATCCTTGGTCTGTCCATAATAAGCAGAAGATGGTTGCGCTTTGCTTTCGGGGTGTGTCGGCTTTTAAACTGTTTTGTGTGAGTGTCGACTCGTAGGTTAATTCACATTCACAAATGGCAGGATCAGTCATTTCACAGCAGGCGGTGACACTTCTGCTGGAACTGCTGGTGTGCCGGTTGCTGTGCAAGACTTTTCTTTTTTATATAATTGTGCTTTTTTGCGCAGTTGTTGGAGCAGGAGGGTGGGAAGAAAAGGGTGAAACTTTGAGGCTTTGGACTATATCAAGATGGCGGCGCTCAGTGGCAGCAAAGATGCAAGGTGCCTCCGTGAACACCGCTGTGTTGTGCAATTCTATGCTCCTGTCTCTCCATTTACACTGGCAAAATTATTGTGGCATTTGTAGTGCATTTTCGGCGAATTGTCTGATGCAGCATATATTTGGCATTGCAGATGTCTAAGTCAATGGTTTTGAAAAATCGACTTTCTTTTTTTCCACGATTCTCGAACTCCTGAGGTCCATGACCCCAGTAAGCAGTAATACAACAGCTATGGGCTCTTTCATTTCTGTAAGCAATGCGCACTGGAATCGATCTGACTAAAAGGGGGGGAGAGAAATGTGAGGGCATTTCAGTTTTTGCTTTTTAAAAGCGTGCAGTACGCATCCAACCACACTACTACATTCGTGCTGTCAAAATTGTGCTTATCACTATAGTTTTGGCAGCAATAGCCATGAATGCGACATGTAGCATCCAGTGTGGTGATTGGCTAGTGCGGGAAGAGAGTGTGGCTGCATTTTCTTGTGACACTAATGGGCCCGTACTGTGTGAAAGCTACCGCAATGGGCGGCTACTCCTCGCGATCGTGTGCGTTTCATGACTTCTCTTTTGCACATGAGCTCTAGTGGCCATAAAGCGTATCATACAATCATATCTTACAATGGCTTTTCTAGATTGAAAAGTGAAGTGTAGATTAGCTGGTGTTCACAATCAACATTAACACGTCGTATTTTGTGCTTCATCTCATGCAGTAACTAAGCTGGTGAAGGAACTTGTCAGCGAGTCTGATGATGATGAAGATCCTCTTCCCAAGAATTTGAGAGAAAAGGCTGCTCCAGAGAAACCAGCTGGAAAAAAGAAGACAGCAGCGTCGACAGATAAGAAGCAGCAGTCGTTGCTATCATTCTTTGGAAAGAAATAGATGACAAAGCGTTGAGAAGCGACTGGTGCCTATAGTAGTGCGACGCTTCAGCACTATGCCAGTTTGTAAGACTGTCAACATTATAGGCATTATGCCCGTTCATCCGTTACTGTAAATGTTGCGAGCATGAATTTTTGCTATCGACAAATTGCACATGAGGATTCGCAGCAAGCTTGATCAGACAACACAAGGAGAATGTGTGAATAAAAATACAGTGAATGCAACTGAACTGTGAACTCAATTCTTCTGTGCAAACCATTAGACCATGATAGCAGAACAAGAGTTCCTGCACTCAGACTTGAGTAGGGTAGCAATTTGGGAGAGTTGGTTTGTGTTGTAAGTTGTAATGTA
This sequence comes from Rhipicephalus sanguineus, assembly GCF_013339695.2. Classification (NCBI taxonomy): domain Eukaryota; kingdom Metazoa; phylum Arthropoda; class Arachnida; order Ixodida; family Ixodidae; genus Rhipicephalus; species Rhipicephalus sanguineus. The sequence continues at coordinate 20,239 of NW_023614463.1, forward strand.
CAGTGCAAACACACAAGGGCACAGGAAAGACTGGGCACGTGCTGTTTCCCGTGTTGTGTGTGTTTGTGCTGTATTACGAGACATATTTCGACACAGTATACCTATTTGTCATTTCCGCAAAATGGGCACTGCACCACATCAGTGCCACAAAGTTCTCTATCCAGCATTTGCACATGAGAATTTTAAAACCGCTGCACCTGGGGCCAAGTTACTTGTCAGTTGTCCCACTTCTGATGTCGTCAGAGCAACGTTAATTACTACTTTGAGAGCGTTATTGTGAGCCATTGTTCGTGTCCACGAGATAGGAGAATTGTAAGGTATCGTTTCCTAAATGTGAGTGATGCGATGAGCACACTGACATTTAGGCTCACGAAGTCAAGAGGGGCAATCCCATAATGACTGTGATGATTGCGTGTTGCTCTTGTCCATTTACAGCCTGATGGATTTGTTTTGCCAAACAAGAGGACTTACATGATTATGCATGTTTTCATGAAGGTGAAGCCCTTTTCATCTAATAGATGTGCAGCTGATGTGTGTCCATTTTATTTGCGAAGTCTCCTACACTACTCCAATTATAAATATATGATCAATTCATCTTTGAATGTGAATTACAAGCAGGTATTTTGTTGCTATTCAAACATTGTTGGTATTGCTTGTACCTAAACGATTGCTACTTGTTTTTTATAGCATTAGCCGTGGTATTAAGCGTTTACTCTCTCCATGATTAGCGTGCACGTGAGTTAGGATATACATCAGTGGTAGTGTCACGGATCTTCGGACAACAGCTGGCCAGAAAGAACGGACGAGGCGAAAGCGTTACACGCAACTATTTTAATTACACACATAAAAAAAAAAGAAAAACACGCGTAGTTATCCAAACCCACTGCAAACATTAAAAAGGAACACACAGAAATAAAACTAACGCTAAACACAGTTATCGCTCAAAGAACAATTGAGTGAGAGAAACAAACAGCTAAAAGTACGAGGCGTTCATCGCTTACACCACTCACGGTGTTCTGTCCCGTTGGAAGAGTCGAGGCGTTGCGGGGGGCACAGGCGTTGAAGTAGGCGTCCCAGTCGATGCCCCAGGCTTTAACTGCGGCCGGATGCGGGCTGGCGTTGTAGATGAGGGTGGGCAGCACCGGGTTCAGTGACCTGGGCGTTGCAGGTCCTTGAGATGGCCAGCGTCTCCCGGGAGGAGAAACTGGCTCGGTCGAAGCCTACAGAGCGGTGCCATAGGACGGTGCGCACGGTGCACAAGCCGATGGCGCGTCCTGGGCGTTGCTGGTAGTCCCAGGTCCGTGGACGTGTCCTCGAACAGGGCAGTGTCTATGGTACGATGCCGTAGCACGAGGAAGAGCTGAAGCACCCGGAACACAGGCCGGCGACGCTCGTCGCTCGCTTTCCAAGCTCATGCGCTGCCGTTCGGACACTCCAGGCCCCCTAGGGCCACGTTACCTTCTTTTGTATATGTCCCACTTTGTTTTCATCTTCTTCATCCTCTTTGTTCTACATCACGCTACCTTTGGCATCTTCTTTTTCTTCTATCACTTTTTCTTTGTCGCCTCATATATGTGACAATGGCCCCCTCCTTCAAGAGTTTTCTTCAGAAGAAAACTGCTGAAAAACCTGCTACAGTAAAACCTCGGTAATTTGTACTCGGTTAATTGGGAATCCCGGATAATTTGTATTATTTGCGCGGTCCCAAATTTTTACATGTAAATTTAACCGGATAATTGGTGGCCAGTCTGCGACTTCCCGGTTAATTGGCACACTTGGCCGCGACTTCCAAGATATGCAAAGGGTGTTGCGAATCTCGGAGGCTGTAACTAAAACATGCATTTTTTTTTTGATGTACGGATCTCGAAGGCCATGTTTTTTTTTACCGGAAATACATCGTAGACGCCATGTTTTAGCAATTGCCAGGCGGCGATGCGTGCGGTTGCGATCATGATCATCATCATCTCAACAGCGATGTTAGCCACTCTAGCGAAGTGAATGTTTTGTGGAGTCTTTGTGCCATTTGGATGTCGGCTGGCGAGCATTGTGCGATTCGGTGCGACTGCTCCATTGTCTCCTGTCTCCGCTTGAGTGTCTTCATGGAGGCAGGTGGAGGCCACCGTTATTCGACGGTGTTTTGAGCACGCCGGTTTTGTGAAAGAAGAGGCAACCTCCGCTGAGTTTGCTGTCACCGCTGTCACTTGCCCGTTTGATGAAGAAGGGGAGACTCTCTGCGCTCGATATGAGGCTTTGCATGCGGACGAGGAGTGCACTCCAATCGGATTCTCCGAGTACGCAAATGTCGAGTGCACAGTGCAGACGTGTTACGCCGACATCGACAGCGAGATAGCTGCGAGATCGACCGATTCGGCCTCTAATGTTGACAGCGATGACGAGCCCTCCGAGCACCCCCTTTTGCGGATGTCATCGATGCCTTGAGTGTTGTGCGCAGCTTCGTCGAGTGCAACGGCGGCGAGGCTGAGATGCTGCGCCTCATTGACAGGCTGGAAAATAGACTTTCAGTGCTGGGAACTACCGAACGCGTCAGTCACGCATGGAGGAATTTTTCTCCAAGTAGGCTGACTTGCCACAATAAAGGTGTGACTTCCGTACATCACGTTTTCTGGCTGATTCTTTGATTTCGCGTTGTTTCGGATAATTGGGAATCCCGCTTAATTGGGATATTTTTCTCGGTCCCGAGGCCTTCGAATTAACGAGGGTTTTACTGTATGTCTTCAGACGAGCTCCGGTCCGACGTTTACCACATTAGTCTCACTCTGACGCACCACCGCACTCGTCTTCCAGTGTCATTATTGTCTTAAATGCACCAACGTACGCCACCGACACAAAATAACCGTGACTGTCCACACTAAACACTTGTTCATATTCTTACAATCACTATTAATGTCCTTGGACGGCATGATACCACAAACACGACACTGACTCGCCACACCACAGAGTTACGCATATGAACGCGTACAGGGGCTTATCTGTTTAAGTCGGCTGTAGTGTTAGTTTTGAATGTGCGCGCCGACACATGTCACACGACCTTACATATATTTGATGTCACTCTGGACACCTGGCCAAAAGAATTTACTATCTGCGATTCGCGACAGCATCTGCTGCACACCATGGTGTCCGGACATAATGCTATAGTGTACCCAGCTCAACACTGTCTCTCGAAGACGCTCTGGTACCACTAACTGCTGGACCTTCCGTCCGTACCTTAATGTGCGTTTCCTAACAAGAAGGCCATCGACTACTTGAAACTGACACGATGTGTGACTACCTTTCCCTTTTAGTAGCTGCCCTACCTTATCAAAGCATTTCTGCAGGCTAGGGTCATGCTTCTGCTCCTTCATAATCTCTGCCGGTGGTACACCTAAAACCGATGTAGCTGACGCGTGAAGCAGACGCGGCTGTGCATTGGCCTTGTCTTCAGCCCTCGTCTCTACGGCCGCTGCAAAACTGACCGCGCATATTCTTCCTGTGCTGTCTCACGCCTGCTCCAGTCCACATCAGGCTCATTCACGTCTCTTACTCCTGATGCATTGCCCAAGATAATATCATACAGTGGTTGTTTGACACATTTCGCAAATAGCTGCCCTGTGTAGTTGGCGTGGATACAAAAATCTTGGCTTCGGGAAGGTGTGTGACCGTGCCGTCTGCAAGAGTTACGGAGGACACCGTTCCTGTCAAGTCCTCATCCTTCACAAGGCTTCTCTGAACCAGAACTGTGTGGCCCCGCTGTCCCTTAAGACCAAGACATGCCGATCGCGTATTCGTCCTACAACCACCGGCATTGCTGCTTTCAAACCAGGCATTCCATTTACCTACTCTGCTGTAGCGTCCCTTCTTTCTTGCATTGAAGAACTGCAGCTGATGCAAGTCGGCAACGCACGCCACCTTGTCCTGCGCTCGATATCTGCATTCTTCCAACGTATGTCCTATCCTTTTACAACCTTGACATACGGTCTGCGCCTCTGGCTGCACCATTAGTATGACAGTCAGCTGCACGGTGCCCGACCTTGTCACAAGAAAACATCTTATGGTTGCTTTAGGTGCGCCACCGTACATCTTTTGTACAGTTCGATTCAGTTCTGGGACTGTCGGTTCCTCATCTCTAACCTTACTTAGGTTACTGAGCCCTTGCGCTTCTACAAATTGATCTGCCGCCTTGGCAAATTCGTCTAAACCATTTAACTTTCTTTCTTTCAGGAAGATTACTAAATGTGGACCACAACAAGCCAAGAACTGCTCTGTGACCATCTTGTCACGTACCTCTTCAAAGGTTTTCCCCGTGTTTGACATGTCTAGCCACCTGTCAAAATAGCTTGCCAAACGGCAAGAAAACTGCATAGCCGTCTCGAAGTCCTCGGGTTTTGCGCTGCGGAATTTCTCGCGAAAACCCTCTGCAGTGAGCCTAAATCTCTGCAGGAGAGCCCTCTTGACTTTGTCGTAGTCCATTGAGTCACTGGCGGGCATCCTGCCAAAGACGTTTGAGGCCTCCCCGACTAAGCACATGCTTAACGCTGTCGCCCACTCACTACGCTCCAGCCTTGACCTAGGGCTATTCGTTCAAACCGGTGCAAGTATGCATCCAGGTCGTCTCTTCTGTCGTCAAATGGAGCCATTAACTTTTTGGGGCAGACTCGCGTCGCTCTCTGAGGTTCTCTCTCTACTGTGGAGCCCCTATCGCCTGTGCTATTCTCGCTACCTCCCTCCAAAGTCCGCTGTTTCCACAAGAGGAACTCTTTCTCGCACTCAATTCTCCTCTTGTCGCGTTCTTCCTCTTCACGCCTCTCTTCACGCCTGTCCTCGTGCATCTCCGCTCGCTCATCCCTCAGCCTTCTTTCCTCGCGATCATAGAGCCTCATTGCATCCTCACTTGACATGCCAAGCTTCGCAGCCAACTCTAATATCTTCGTCAAGTCCATTCCTTCCGCCTCACCGAAATCCGTGCGATCCACAACAAAAAATAAGAAAAAGTATCCTGGCAGGCTCGCCACTTATTTTTGTCACGCATCTTCGGACAACAGCTGGCCAGAAAGAACGGACGAGGCGAGAGCGTTACACACAACTATTTTAATTACACACATAAAAAAAAGAAAAACACACGTAGTTATCCAAACCCACTGCAAACATTGAAAAGGACACCCAAAAATAAAACTAGCGCTAAACACAGTTATCGCTCAAAGAACAATTGAGCGAGAGAAACAAACAGCTAAAAGCACGAGGCGTTCATCGCTTACGCCACTCGCGGCGTTCTGTCCCGTTGGAAGAGTCGAGGCGTTGCGGGGGGCACAGGCGTTGAAGTAGGCGTCCCAGTCGATGCCCCAGGCTTTAACCGCGGCCGGATGCGGGCTGGCGTTGTAGATGAGGGTGGGCAGCACCGGGTTCAGTGACCTGGGCGTCGCAGGTCCTTGAGATGGCTAGCGTCTCCCGGGAGGAGAAACTGGCTCGGTCGAAGCCTACAGAGCGGTGCCATAGGACGGTGCGCTCGGTGCACAAGCTGATGGCGCGTCCTGGGCGTTGCTGGTAGTCCTAGATCCGTGGACGTGTCCTCGAACAGGCAGTGGCTACGGTACGATGCCGTAGCACGAGGAAGAGCCGAAGCGCCCGGAACACAGGCCGGCGATGCTCGTCCCCCGCTTTCCAAGCTCCATGCACAACGGGTGAGCGGCACAACGACGAGGAATTGTGAGGGAAGCACGTGATGGCAGGCGGTAGTTTCTTCTCCATCCACATGGCGCCCTCCTAATCACTCCACTCGCTCTCCCAAATGCGTGCGGAAACGTCCCATCCTGTGAGTAAAAGCCAACTTCTTGGGGCGTCTAGCGCTGCCCGCTGTTCTACATATAAAGTGTTCCTGCTGTTTTTGTTCGATATGTAGCCGTACATTTTCCTATGCATCCCCGTTAAAGCATTACCGCCTTTGAAAATAGTTCGAAATAAAGGTTCATTCGATGTACCAGAGTTTGATGTAGTCGGGTTCGACTGTACACGGAAAAACATCAAGAGTTGCAACTGGAATCAACTGGGACCAGTTGGTTCCCAACTGGGACCAGTTGGCCTGCGACTGGGACCATTTGATCCCAGTTGAAACCAGTTGGATTCCCAGCTACATATTTTCTCTTGGGGACGGACGCCATTCAAATTTGGCCTAGGAGACCTATGCATACCGAGCAATCGAATGAAGGGCCCATCTCGACTTTGAAATAACAAATCCGCATTCCTTTCGATCCCGGCTGCCAATTGCATGTATTCAGGTATTACAAGTAGTAAGCTCACTTCTTTTGTTTAAATAACCGCAACCTATTTGTTATGCTCCCGACACGGCTTTTATGAAAAAGGCGCGCAGGTGTTCACCATGTTATTGCACCATAGCAGCATGACAGAATTCTAAGCTTCATAAATCTGTCCACATCGTGTGTCGCACCAGGCGAAGTCTGGATGGCTGCGTCAGTGATAGATTTATGAAAGTAGAAGGACATATACCTCTAAGCTCTGTCACTCATATAAGTGAAAAGACACGCTGAGACGGTCACCGACATAACATAAAATATTCCCGTCAGTAAATGATGACACGTTTATAATGAGAAAGTCTAAAACATTGACATTTACTTAGTTGATTGGATAGATTAGTGGTGAACCTTTTTTGCGCCAAAAGATAATGTTAAACTCGCTCAATGTACTGTCAACGTTGTCTGAATTTGGAAACTCCGTACACAAATAATTGGCATAGATGACTGAAAGCATCCTATCAGTGATCGTAAACGCGAAAGTTGATTGAACCGTTTTGCTAGGCGTGACAGCTCGCACAAAGAGAAATTGGCTTTCAAAAAGAAATTGTCGATGCTGTATTATTACTGCAAAGAACGTTTTCGATAACGGATCTGTGTAGCTCAAGTGGCAAGGAGTTGACGCGGACTGTAAGTAATGTTGCCTGGGTCTCCCATGTAACCAAATGCACGTCGTACTGCGTTTGGAAATCGTCATTTGTGTGATGTATTAAGCCGCGTTAAAAGATGTCGGTGTTCCCGAGAACAAAGATTTTCTTTTTAGATGCGAAGCAGCTTTTGCTCGGGGCTGTGTCCGTCCTTCCATTGGCGACCGTCCGCTCATCCCACTAAAGGGAACCATGTGTGCTGGCACGCACTAGCGCATTCGGGCCTGTGTAAGGGGCTGGGTAAGACGCTGTGGTCTCTCCCTTACATTCTCTCAGCAATCATGTTATGGCGTCGGGGAACGACATTCTGCAGACGCGCGATGAACCCGCGTGGCGTGCTCCAGCAAGAGTTCGGGACGAGTAACAGCAACAGCAACTATAGTGAATTCGTGGTGTGCTCCACTTGCAAGGATACGTTAACGTCGGGCAAGGTGCCCGTGATAAACGGAACTTTAAGTCGACCCGTGCGCTGCTTCGCATCGCCACATGGTTCCCTTTAGTGGGAGATGGCGTAATTTTTAACATGAAAGTGTTTTATGCCGGCGTCCACCAAGACTTCACTGACGTATTTCCGTGACGGAAATGACGTTGAAAAAATGTACCCCATCAGATGGCAAAGAAAAAAAGCTCCGTCGACAGGCATCGAACCAACGACGGCCCGATCCACAAGAACAGATGCGGGGCACGCGATCCACTGCGCCACAGTCACATACTGTAGACGCTTTACAAACGCGCCTTTCATATCTCACTCTCTGCTGTCACAGTGTTCTCGGTCGGCAGGGTGGTGTTGCCCTCTATGAGCGGTAAAGTAAAGCAATTCAGCATTACTGTGGCCCCCGCGATTAGCACCTGCAACGCTTGTTGCTAAACGTCCGTCCTATTCGGCGCGTTTTCAATAGAACTGCAATTTTGTCAATGCCTTAACACGCCGTGAGGTGGCGATCTTAGCCCAAGCGTCGTAAAAGCGTCGGTCTCGCTCACAGCATCACGCTAATTAAAACCAAAAATACCTCTGCGACGCGGCCTGCCTCACCTGGCTGTAGCACCGCGTTCCCCGCTTGCGCTCCCCCGAGAAAAAGCCGATCTACAGGGGCGGCGCGACGCGCTTTGCGTTTCCCTCTAGTCCAGCCGTGGTGTTCAATCACACTTTAAAGGGACACTAAAGGCAAATAACAATTTATGTCAGAGTGAAAGCCCAATGTATGACAACTTCTAAAACGGCAATATTATCAACAGCAGTGCCCTACTTACCGAGAAATTAAGCTAAATGTATCACATGATGAGCGCCACGAGTGGGACATTTTCGAAGTGATCCCGATGACGTATGGAAGTCGGCCTACAATAAATCACTAGTAATCAAACTAGCAGCAGTAAAAAAAGAACATTCCGAGCATCAAAAGATGTAATAAAATGCTGTTTGTTCGTTTCCGCTTGATTCATGGAAAACAAAACCTCCGTGGCGTTGCCATGGGGAACGGCGCGCGTGGTTCAAAGGTTCCGTTTTCGCCGAACTGCGCCTCGCCTGTCTCAGTGGTAGTTTCGGAAACCGGTGTGTCTTTTCACTGGGTGCCGCGGAATGAACTCTTACGCTCAAAGTGGCTTAGTGTCATGCCATTGCGCCAGTGTGCTAAACAGTCAAAACCTCTGCGTGTGTGCTCGCTGCACTTTCGTACTGAGGATTACAAGACCAACCGCAACTTGGCGAAGGCTTTGAATGTGCCCATCCGAGCAAGTCCTTGCCGCAGCGCCATTGTTGCTACTGTGGGTCCCGCTACTTCCGCTCGGCTATAGAACACTTTAGCTCGGCTGCTACTAGTGTCGGCGGCCGCGCAGTAAAAGCGGGCAACGTTGTGCACGGCAGCAGTGACGTAGGAAAATCGTATTTTCAGGCGGGAGATTTGAAGCGCGCTAACGCGATGCGGACCACTAAAAAGGTGATTTTATTTCAAAATAAGCACTTCCTTGGCACAAAAGCAGCACTACGAGGTTTCTGGACCGCTATTTCAACATTCAACGTCGACTTAATATTTACCTTTAGTGTCCCTTTAACATGCCGCGGGATGGCGACCAAGTTCTGCGTCCAATATGCGACGCTCTTCTGGATATCACACCTCGTTCTCTGATTACGCTTTCACCGTTAACTATACTACAGCTACCACAAGAGTTTGTTTAATCATTGAACGTGTACGTTAGTCCTCGGGATGGAGCTGAACCACTAAGCATCAAAGTGCTTCGACGTTAAATCGTATAGCTGCTAGACATATCTATATACATTGTGCAAACTCTCTCATATAAATGTATGACAACATTCAACTACTTCTGTAAGGACACGTTTTACTTTCGTGTTATTCCGATTCCTATGACGGAGGGATCAACCATGTTTTTGCACCCCACACGTTCTTGTGAATGCATGATAAACCAATAAGGGATTCTTTGTTACCTTGTAGACGAATGGCATATTGTGTAAAAAGCCGGAAAATGTTGATCGTTGTGTTACTGAATATTGTGAAGCAGTGTCTATTTAGGATGTCCTGCATAGAACATTGAAAGGAAAAAAGGCTTCGAAATTAACTCTATCGCTAACAGGTACCCTCACGTGACAACGAACAGAACTATGCATATTATTCGAATACATCATCTTCTTATTGACTTGCATTGTCCCGGAAATATTACTCGCATATTCTGTAAGGCGCTCTCTTTTCATACAGAGGCATGTGCTCCCTCTCTGCGTAGTTGCCTGCGCCTGCATGCTGTTTGACGTCGAAGAGCAGATAGCATGCTATTGGCCTATAGCCGACATAAATCAAGATCGGCGTTTGGATCAGATGCGCTTCTTGCCACGGGGTGCCGCCATGCGCCTGCGCCGCGCTCCATATTCTGCTAATGATTACACAGTGGGCCACACTCGCGCACAGGAATCGCAACGGGAGAGAGCGATCGCGTTTCATCACGTGCGCTCGAGGTCATGACTCGTGACGCACGCTGACGTAACTTCCTTCCCCTTGCCATCTCTCTGTGTACCACCCCTGTAACTCCGCTCGTTCTTGAGGGATTCGATAAATTTTTACGGCAGTCGATTCGTGAAGCAATGAACTCTGATAGCGAGGTCATTTGACGATTACCTGTGAAAGTGTTTCGTGACCCCTGCAAGGCTCACGTTACTAATCGTGCGTTACTAGCTTGCAGGGAAACCCCGGTGCCTTCTGGAAAGAGCAATCGAGAATTTCTGAAAAGCAGACGTCCTTGCACGACGGTTCATCTCGGCCCTAAAGGTGCCTGCATGGTAAGCATCAATAGGTTAAAAGAATGTGAGGACATAGGAAGCATACATATACTTCAGTCTTCGAAGCAGAGCTTGTTCGTTGCCACTCATTAACCCAAGGAATGACATGTGGGTTAAATACACCAAAGCGCGAGCGTTAGTCTAGCGCCCTGCAAAATCGGTCAATGTTGCGTCTTGTGAAACGTTGAGCTGGTGTAGTAGTGGCAAGGAAATGAAAATTCTCAGTTCACATTACTACCTTACCAGAGTCAACGGGAAGTCACGGCTTACTACAGGTAACACATGCTAATCCATATTAACGAATACAGAAATGCAACTTTTATGAGGGAAATTCACCCCGTCACGCGTGAACGCTTTTCATCAGTAGGCAACGCCATATATAGGACCTGATTTGGTCGTACTATCAGAATACCGGTACGTTACAGGGTCATCACTTAGTTGATTGCTTTTCATCTTCCGCGGGTAGCATTTTAATTGTTTGTTAACACGAAAGTGTTTTATGCCGGGGTCCACCAAGTACATCCGTCACGGATATGACGTTGATAAAATGGACGCCAACGGGTGAGAAAGAAAAAAACCAAGAAAAAGATACCCCGCTGGGAATCGAACCCACGACGTTGCGGCCGCGACGGCAAGCGCCCGACGCTCTACCGACTAAGCCAACTCGGGAGATGCTAGGCACGGCGCGAACGCGCCTTATATCTTTCACACATTCTCTTTCGCGGCGGGCGGAGCGGGGGGTGCCGCCGTCTGTGAGAGGTGGAAAGAAGTAATGCTTCACGATCGACACTTACTAGCGCTTACTCCGAGATTGCACGTGATATCGGAGGTCATGGTTAAAGCGTCTCGATACCAGAGAGGTAGAGTGGCCGCGCTGGCGTCGCCGAGGCACCCTTGACGCAGTTACGTTCTTTGCCTTTGGATTCGTGTTAGCGTGCGTCGGCTCATCGGAGTAGTGCAGCTTCCACGTGCACGAACGGGATTTCTCTGCCGCCGACTGCTTCAACTGCGAGAGCACCGACTAACAAAACTGCTGCAATATGCGTTGCAGAAAGGACGCGATTTCGACGGGCGAATGTCGTGCCTTGGTGGAGCGAGAGCAGCGCCTGCGAGACAGAGGCCAGCGGGACGCACGCGTTTGCGGCTCAGGCTACGAATCTCTACCTCCTGCGTTGCTGAAGTGCAGTGCGTGTTATGTATGCATGAGCACAGGCGTCGGCTACCCATTACTAGAAAGCGCACACCGTGCCGTTTCTCTCCTTAATTGACGACGCTTTGAAGAAGTGCATACCGGGTACCAGTGTTGATTATGAGCTTGTTGATATCATCCTTACGCGCGATTCACGATTCGCTGTGTCCAAATATATGTTCACACCGTCAGCTACCTCAACGGTTTAATCATGTCATGGGCGTTAGTCGTCGCGATAGAGACATGCTATCAACATGGGTGCATCCACGTCAAACGGTGCTATAGCTGCCAAACACGAATAGACATTGTACAAGCTCTCATATATCATAAGCACTACTTCTGTCATGACACGTTCCACTTTCGTGTTATACCGATTCCTATGACGGAGGGATCAGCCATTTTTTTTTCGGTGAAAAGAGTCCTGCGCCGCATGCAACCTGTTTGTGGCTTCCTTTATGACGTCATATACAGACAGTTGGTATCACGTCTGTGTCAAGACTCAACCAAGCGTGACATCATGTCCTTTGCGATTGGTATGGATTATATAAGCGTGCGTTATGGTAGTAAGTTGGGGACTTGTGCATCTTGGCAAGCGCAGCGGAACATACACAAGAGAAAGGGACACGTAGACCGTCCTGTCTACGTGTTCCTTTCTCTTGTGTTTGTTCCGCTGCGCTTGCCAAGATGCACAAGTTCCACACCCCCAACTAGCCCAAATTTCCGCGTTGAATAAATTGGGGGATGGCTCAGTACCGCCGATGAATACGTGCGTTCTCTTTTGGCGACTGTTTTGTGGTGAGGCTCGGCATGCGGCAAAGATGTTCTTACCTTTTGTCTTGGCGACCTCCCTGGGGTTATCGGCGGCTACACTTTCCGCCCTTTCCACGGTGTACAGTGAACTAGGTGGTGAGGAATACGTTGGGCACAAATCTCCTGTACATAAGTTTGATGTAAATGACGTTGCACGGAAATACACGGTTTCGCCCTCGTCACCGAGATCGGCAATTAACCTTAAGGCCTTAACTCACCGGCCCTAACTGCTTATCGACCAGTAAGGTCCCAAGAGTCGCTGCAAGAAATGACAAAGCTGTGTTGCACACTGGGTGCGTCGAACTAACACGAGGTCCTCGACGAGAAATGATATATACATATAATAAGGTGGCACTGTTTGTCGAGTCCGCGGTTTGGACGGCTTGACAAATGTTGGGCTTGACTGCTGCTCAACGAGAGAGAGGTGTGGAAAAGGCACCATTTCCTACAGCCCTAGTAAAGAGCACAGCTCAAGGTCCGTGGGATGGGAAGTAGTGGGAGAAAAATATGATAAGAGGAGGAGAGTAGATCAGGGGGAAGAACAGTGCCTCTGTTCGTGGACGTGGTGGTAGCAGGCTGCCTCTATTGCAGGCCGTCCAATCCGGCGTTACGAAGAAAGTGCGGGCTACCCTGATGACCTGGCTGTGGTGGCGGACGGGGAAGAGAAGCTCCCTTTGAGTTTACATTGAGTAGCTGATGGGAGTCCCTGGAGGCAAAGAGTGGCGACTGCTGGCTTGGTGTTGAAGTGCTTGGAAGCGACAAAGGATATTTTCCGTGTTTTATCAGCGCCGCACGAAATCCCGGCAGAGGACGAGGCCTAGCTGCCAATTCAGTGCTTCCGAGTGGTTATCCAGCAGCAGCCGATCCGGAGACTGAGTAGCAAAGCACGTTCTCGCCTTGTGAGGACGCAGTCCGGCATTAGTATGGGGGGTTACATACTAGCCACTGGGGGTCAATGTGCCAGCTCAGCAGCAGTCGCTGCAGTGTTTACCTCGCGTAGTCTGATGCCACGAACGCGCGCCTGAGTGCTGGCGCCGTGCGATGTGCCTCCTTTGCCTGCGCGTCTGCCCGCCCCTTGCCCGGTATGCCTGTGCTACGGGACCCAGTTCAGCGAGACGTCCAGACTTATTGTTGGGAGGGCATGTAATTTGATAGCTAAGATTGATGCCCCGAACCCGGCCCACTCCGGGTGATCCACTGCCTGCAGGAACACGGTCACGTGCCTACGGAAGGATAGTCACACGACTCACTCCTGCACCACGGGCCTACACAGCGGATGAATAAAAAACCAAAAGCTGATTCCCGGAAAGCATTTGTACCCTGCCATAAACAAGCTAGAAAGGCGCTTCTCGAGTTGTTTCTCGACGTGACGAGCTCAGAGCAAACGCAGCGGATTAAACGTTTGCCAGTCGTTGCACTCAAGGCTTACGTAGAAAGCGATGACGTCGGCAAGTGTTCTGCTGGTGTGTTCGACCAATCCATTCGATTGTGGGTGTTCTGATAGGGTAGCAGCGTGATAGATCCCGCACTCGCGCATAATTTTATCATAATAGATTATTTGTGGCGCACCTGAGGCAACCAAGGAAAAAAAAAGAGAAGACAGGGTAGGGCGCCAGACTTTCTCAACTAGTTTATTTTCCTCACATCACCCAAATATACGCTTCCAGATATGCGCACAAAGAGGGGGCGCAGCACTAGCGACTATCACATAGCACAAAAAAGCACTCAGAAAAAAGCTATCGCACAGCGCTATCTAAAAATAAGCATTCCTTCTTGTACAAGGTGATCGACGGGACACCGACGCATTCATTCCCCTTCCTCTACATGTGATATGCCTCAAGTGATATGCCTATGTGATATGCCTCAAAAGCTAGCGCTTTGCGATAGCTTTTTTCTGTGTGCTTTTTTGTTTGCGCTATGTGATAGTCGCTAGTGCTGCGCCCCCTCTTTGTGCGCATATCTGGAAGCGTATATATTTGGGTGATGTGAGGAAAACAAACTAGTTGAAAGTCTGGCGCCCTATCCTCTCTTCTCTTTTTTTTCCTTGGTTGTCTCAGTTGCGCCACAAGTATTGTATTAGACTATGCACCAACTCGCCCAACTTCACATCAACTAAAGCATAATTTTATCAAATGCTCACTACGGGAATGGCTGCCTGGGTCTGCCATCAGCATTCGTGGTGTGCCATGGCGGAAGACTATGCGCTCGGTTACAAAGGAAATAACGTGAAATTCAGATTAGCGAGGTAAGGTTGATTGGTTGGTCAGACTATGAGAGATGTACGCCTTATAGTGGAGGGCTTCTGATAATTTCGACCAGTTGGGGTTCTTTTGCGTGCACTCACATCGCATAGTACACAGACCTCTAGAGTTCCGTCTCCATCCAAATGCCGCCGGCGCGGCCGGGATCGAGCCCGCGGCCAAGGTCGATTCAAATAGGTCGCGAAGCTTCGGGTGAAAAACGGTTCAGAACCTATTGCCAACGACACCAGCAAGGGGAGTTATGGGTGCTGCGATTGAAGCGCGACTCTGTTTGGAGGGAACAAACACTAATAGCGGAAAACCAAGTTTTATTCAACGTAAAGCAATCTTTATGTTTTACAAATTACATTTATTTCCCGAACGATATTACGCAGGCGCAATGTGCCAAGAATGTACGACAGTGTTTAATTCTTACGAAAAACCTTTTTCTTAGCGCCCCCTGAAGAGAGGCGCACGTCATTGTCATTCAGTGCAGCCCTTGCGGTGCATGGAAAGGCGCGCTCGTAAGTTCGTCTGCGGCGATACGCCCCTCAGGTGTTCTGGTGTTTCGCACTTGCATGCGTTCTGTGAATTATTGTGGTGAGAATTTGATTTTGGTGTGCGCGAAGTTGCGAGGTGCGTTTCATCGTTGGTGAACGTGTTGGCTACGGTGTTCAACGGACAACGGCACGAGGCGGCTAACATTTCACGCCGAACGCTTTCCTCGGTACTCGCGGAAACGATGTGGTGTTCCAAGGATGCAATAGCAACACGCGTACGCCTGGCGAGCCCTCTCTTCTAGATAAGACACGGGGGCAACGGTTCGGAGGGGCTTGCTGGATTTTCGTGGATCAGTATTCCTGCTGCCCGGTTTCCTTCGTGAACACGCGGTGCCGACTATATTTCCTGTTATCGGTGAGCATCGCTAATTTATCTGTCGCGCTATAAACACTACATTTCGCATGTCTTGATACGTTACACGTAAGGTTAATTTACCGGAACAAAGGGCGAAACATAGTGCACGTAGTGTACGCACTTTTTGTACTTATTATGACATTTGTTGCTCATTGTGTAGGGTGTGTTAAATTGCGTTATTGTGGTCATTGAATAAAACTGAAATATCATCATTTTGGCGTGACCAGGCGTCGTTTCTTCTCATTAGAACTGAAGCACACATGCAATGCGCTCTTTAAGTCCCCTGCGCATGTGCGAAGCAAATAAGCAACGCTGCAAACATGAGAGGTACGCTGTTGCCTACTTTATTCACGCCGTGGAAGATGACACGAACGGAGAATAAAAACTCAGAGAATAAAGTTTCCTGGTAAAACCAAGGCGAATTGCACGACGGTACACTTTTTGCACGACGGTACACGACGGTACACGACGGTACGCTGTTTAGTCACGGGTTGATATTAGTTTAGTTAGCGTTGCCTTCAAGCGCATTCGCCAAGGGCATGCCGGCTCGCCGTAGCGCGAGTCCTTAGCGATCAGGGGCCTAAAAAAATATTTTGAGGTCAAATTCCGCGCTAGTGTCACAAAATGACGTCACTTTTTACCGTATATTGCGTCACATCCTCTTCATTTTTTTTCCGCCGGAAGTGTTCCCTCCTCACACAGATGGCGCTAAGCCCCATGAGCAGCACAAATTAGTCGAGGCAAAAATTAAAGGTGAAAGTGAACGCTGGATGACAGAGATTCGCGAAAAGAAGAAGGCCGCGCCTAGGATATTTTGGAGCCACCTAAAAGCGCTGGGTAGGAAGTCTGTCACAATGCAACAAATATGGTAGATGAAGGAGGAAATAAATTGGAAGGATATGAAGCGCTAGGTTACATCCGAAAGATAACAGCCGATTCGTTTAAAAGGTCCCCCTGGAGATTCCCCGGTGAGTAAAGTACGCAAAGGAGTGCAACCGACGAAGATATAGTACTAGAGAATTTCAATTGGAAGAAGGCCGAAGGAAAAATTCCTAAGCGCACTACTCCGGGCTTAGATGGGGTTCCCGTCAGCCTCATTAACGAACTCGGACATAAAACTAAAGAAGCACTGCTGAAAGCCGCAGAAAAGTGCTTACAGGAGAGGAAATACCAGACAGTTGGCGAAAAAGTAGAATGAACTTAATCTATAAAGGCAAGGGAGAAAAGGATAACATTCGCTCGTATAGACCGCTAACAATTACATCGGTGCTATACAGGTTGGCGATGCAGGCAGTAAAATTAAAAATAGAAGCGTGGGTAGAACAAAATGATATTTTGGGAGAACTTCAGAATGGATTTCGAATCGACAGGTGGTTAGCCGATAATCTGTTTGTTCTTACCCAGTGTATAGAAATATCTAAAATAGAAAACAGGCCCTTATACGTAGCTTATCTAAATATCACCGGGGCGTATGACAACGTTAATCAGGAAATTTTGTGGGATATATTGAAGGGAGTGGGTATAGGTGACGACTGTGTACAGCTTTTGAGGGAAATACCGAAAAAATACAGTTTGTATAGAATGGGAAGGAATAAGTAGCAAGGGCAGCGTTTAAATTAGCAAGGGGCTGAGACAGGGATGCCCTTTGTCCCAGCTGTTACTCATGCTGTACATGGCGAGGATGGAAAAAGCGCTAGAAGGTAGCAACATTGTATTTAATTTGTCACACAAACAGGTCGGAGCGATGGTTGAGCAGAAGCTTCCAGGTATATTTTATGCTGATGATATTGTCTTATTTGCGGACAGTCAAGATGATATACAGCGACTGGCAGATATATGCGGAAGGGAGTGTGAGGCTCTAGGACTAGGATTTAGTGCAACAAAATGTGGATTGATGGTATCCAATGATCACGGAAACCATACGGTCTTAATACAGGGCCAAAAAATACCGAGGGTAAGCGAGTACAAGTACCTCGGAGTATGGGTAAATGAGGGGGATAGGTATATGGAGGTACAAGAGAAAGCATCGGTAGCAAAGGGAAAGAGGAATGCTGCAATTAGGAAGCACAGAGCTTTATGGGGATACAATAGGTACGAGGTGCTTCGAGGGCTGTGGAAGGGTGTGATGGTTCCGGGGCTTACATTTGGGAACTCAGTGGTGTGCATGAAGTCAGAGGTGCAATCAGGAATGGATGTAAATCAAAGGACGGTGGGCCGCCTCGCGTTGGGCGCTCACGGGAAGACGACAAATGAGGCGGTAAAGGGTGATATGGGATGGACAGGCTTTGAAGTGAGGGAAGCGCAGAGCAAAATGAGATTCGAAGAGAGGCTGAGGAAAATGAAGGAGAGTAGATGGGCAGAGAAAGTTTTCAGGTATTTGTATAGAACAAGTTGACACGCAGTGGAGAAAAATGACTAGGAGGCTCACCAGTAAATATACGGCTGGCAGTGCGGGCGATATGGCAACAAGGAGCATTAAGCGGAAGGTCAGAGAGGCGGAGAGGACTTATTGGATGACAGCGATGGAAAAGAAGCCGGCTCTGAGTAACCACCGAAAGGAAAAAAACAAAATAAGGAGGGAAAGGTTCTATGATATTCAAGGGGAAGCGCTTTACTGTTTGAAGCAAGGTCGGGCTGCCTTAGAACGCGTAGCTATAAAGCGAGATTCAGTAACGAAGAAGAACAATGTACATGCTGCGGGGGAACTAAGGAAACGATGGAACATGTACTGATTGAATGTGGCGATATTCACCCAGGTATACGTGTGGGCACGAGTCTACATGAAGCCTTGGGTTTTAGGGACAACAATGGAAAGCTGAACATGCCCGCGATAGAAATAAGTAAGAGACGGTTAGAGTATTGGTGGCAGAAAAGTAGAGATAAAGTACAAAAATAAATAATTGGGGAAAAAAAAGGTCATTCTGCCTTAAGAGGCAGAGAGATGGACCGTGAATTTATATTTTTTGGTATAATAACATAGATTTAATCAATGTAGATAAGGCATTAGGACAACATGAAACAAGGAAGTTTTTTTTTTCTTTTTTTTTCTCCTTCGAGCCTGGTGGCAGACATGTCACCGCCCCGTTATAAAGGGACGCTCATAGCATCCACCATCCAGCTGATGAGCAGCCATTTCTGAACGTATGGGCTTCTATGGAAGCTTCGCTACCATTTACATTTACCTTGCCGCGGCTGTCAGGCAACAGCCCAGCACCGTAACCAGTAAGCCAGCGAGACGGCATAGTGGGGGAAAGCTTGAACCTCTGTCCTCTTGGTAACGTACTCCTGGCGAATGTTTGAAACATACCAGCATGATGTTTCTCAATACACATCGAGAGTTAAAAATGCTGTGAACACTTTGGTTAATGCGCTGCATCTTTTGCTGGTAATCACCTTGGTCATAACAGATTTTGCACTGACAGAGACGCAAAATCCATGAAAATGGCGCTGTGTGTGCGCTCAAGCAAACAAATCCTATGTGTAGCTTTGGATGACTGGTTTCTGTCTAGATGGTTCATAGTTATTAAATCAATTGTAGCCTAACACAAAGAACACAAAGAAATGACACGTTAGCCGACATTACTGCTCTCCAGTAAGGTTGACTAGAGGAAAAAAAGGCTGTTGTGTTTTAGGAAAAATTGCGAGGTTAATAAAATGCTGGACAGGTGTAGTGTACACGCTTGCTTTTCGAAAAGTATTTACAGGACAAACTCGTCGCTGTGTTAACGCCCACAAGAAAGACGTGCACATTCTCTGAATAAAAAATGTTATTCGCAGTATCTAATCACTAAAAACTATGCCATTGTCATCCTGTGTTTTGCGAAACTTTCTTCGATTTTTCAGATAAAATGAACTAAGACGTGAACTGAGACTTTCCATATAAGAAACGTGCTAATCGGATAATCAACCATATGTTGTAAGCAGTGACAAAGAATTTGCTCTCCTGAATTCCTCTTGAAGTTCTCTTATGTGTTTCACATGGTATATTTTTTTTATTGTTATTTGACGATGTTACATAACCCCCTGTGTAATACCCTCCAATGGAGGGCCTTCAGCATATACTGAAATAAATGTTTCCTTCTCTGTAAATGTATTGACTCCTTCCACACGCGCCAATCTAGACGGCCGGTAAATATATGTTTTGCTTTTTTTCAAAATAAACTGTTGCGATTTAGGCGCTTGTTTGTAAACATTACTGTGTGCGTGCCTTTTGCACGCGCAACGATTTCAAAGGAATCCCAAAAACTGGGAGCTATGAAGAATACGACCTTACCAGTTCTTCTGCTTCGTAGATTTCTTTCGAAGAAATTCGCATGGATTTAGTGTTGAGCTTTGCGCTACAACGGGTGCATCACGATTTTCCGCAGAATTGGTTTGTCATTTGGCTTTCAATAAAACTGCGCTATGAGCAGTTTCGATTGCCTATATTCGCGTATTTTCGTTGCATCACATAGGTTACACAGTAATAGCCTGGGTCACCCTTGCCCCATAAAACTTAGAAACAAATGAACGACAGTTCAGAGAAAAAAAGCTTTGGTGGTTCTTTATCGTTTATGCTTATTTCGATAATCAGAAACGCGTTTCAGAATGCCTGTATATTGCCACGTGCGTCAGTCTCAACGACTACGCTGTGTTGAGTTTCCGAGCCGCTCTTTCTCAGCTGTAGCTCAGAATGATGGGCAAGAATGACAGCTTGTCGTTTTTGGCTTCGAATGATATGTCTGATTATAGAGCATCTAGCATTCCGTCGGGGTTTGCAATAATAAAGTACTCGAACTAATAATAAAGCCCCTATAGCGTCTTCACATGTATCGGCGATGCGTATAAATAGAACGGTAGTTCCTGCCTGTGAGCTACGCGCAGCACAGTACTCCATAATGGTCCTGTACATTGCCTCGGCCCTTCTTCTTGCCATCGCCGCTACGACTGCTCAGGACGCTGGTGTGCCTGTAAGTGTGGGAATCAGCACGTTGAAACGAATTAACTAGAGAAGATATTCCAGGCAGAAACTCCTTTGGGAGCTGTCTAAGTGATGCGCAAACGTAGATATTTATTGTATAGGTTGAGGCCGTTCCTAGACGCTGTTTTCAGGCGTCATCGGCGGGACATCTATCTTCTATCTAGCGTTCCTCAGCGTCTGGAACGGCCTCATTGGAACACTCATTCCGCGACTACCTGAACGAAATCGTAGTCAAATTTTGGCTGATGTGTTCACTTCTCCATATCGGCTTTACATGTTGTCCTAGAGAGGGCTTTTAGTTCCACTGCCACGAAAGTCAACGAAGCCGTCATGAAAGTGTTCTCTTTTTACAATTGCTTTGCGCCGCGGGGACAACGCGTTCATATGGTTCATACATATAACATTCTGCAAGCATCATAGTGTAATCCTGTGGTTAAGACACTCCTGGAGTGTCATTTTTTACTTTGGCGCATTTTTTTTATGTACGACACAGAGGGATGGCTGTGCACTTTCACCACACCAACACCTCTCGTTAGCCGTTTTTGCTTCCGCATGGGGCCAAGATGTTTCTGACCGTGGTTTTGAAAGCGAGCTCATTAATTTTGTACGTGGCCGATATTGCACGAGTTCGGTTGCATCGTCACATGCGATTTCCTTCCCTGTCGTCTTGTATATCACGTGGCACGCGATATCACGTGAATGCATATCATGTGAAAAAATCACGTGGCACGCGGAATAAATCGCAGGAGAGAGGAGAGAGAGACGAAAGTTTGTTTCTGTCCTTGCTGGAGTCACAGGAAGCGGGGGGGAGACTAGGCCTACCGGAGCCTCCCTTCCTCAGGCCGCGGCCAGACCTTGGGTCTAGTCATCCTGGCACGCGCTGAGTAGCATAGCCTCCCACTGCTAGAACGTGATCATCCTAAATGCAGGGTTGGCGCGCCGCCTGGCTTAAATTATTTGCGCTTGGATTAAACGTACTGGCGTTCATATCAAGTTGGCTGGCGCCTGGATTATTTAATGGACGCTTGGATTAACGTGAGCGGCAAAACTTGTAGAAGTTTAGATGCTTCTCCACACATGTGAAGACAGCTGAGCCTGTGTGCAGACCCATCGCAGTGCCTACATAAAGCACAACGTGGCATATGCTGGAAGCGGAATTTTTCAAGAGCTGGCCGTGGCGGCAGCGTTCTATCATTCTGCTAAAAAACGGTGACAAGTTTCTCTAGCGAACAATAAAATTCCCGCCTACTTCTGCGGAATATAAAGATTGCCATCCTAGTTGTAGTCACCCTAAACCATTTGAAATTGGTTTAAGGTAGACCGCTTGTATAAAATGTCCGTTAGGTTGCGGGGTCCACGTATGTAATGATCTGCTTGCCCATATCGGCCTAACTCGCTGTGGTAGTTTAGCAGCTTAGATGCGCTGCTATGCTTGAGGTCGCGGATTTTGATTATCGGCCACGGAGGCCGCATTTCTATAGAGACGAAATGAAAAATAAAATCAACCATGTATTTTACAGTGCACATATAATACACATATAATTATGTATGCACATATACGCAAATATGCCTTAATTGAATATCTATCGCAAAAAAAAAAGATTTAGGTGCACGAAAAATCCCGCAGTGCTCAAAACGAATCCGGAGTCTTTAGTGCTGTTTTAAATCGCGAGCAATTCTTGCCTTGAACATACTCATAAAGATCCTTTTAGCTAAGTTGGGCCGAGCTTTAAAAAAAATGTCGCCCGCTCTTCCACGGGGGGAACTCGAGTAAATGCGTCGCAGAGTGGTGGGGGTATCGCGTGAATGCTGCGTAATTGGGTTTCGCAGAAGCGTCGCGCCGCTCGAGTGATGGATCCGCTGCTCGACGCTCACGAACGGTTGCTGCTTCTCGAGCACGACGTTCAGGATCCACAGCCCGTCGTTGCCATTTCGCAGCTGCTTCTCGTTCCCCGAGTGAAGGATCCGCAGCCCGTCGTTGCCGTCTCGCAGCAGCTTCTCGTGCACGAAGTTCCGGGTCCGCAGCTCGCTTCAAACGCTTGCGTTCAGCGTCGTATGCTCGCCTCTTCGCAACCTTGTCTCAGTGGGCTAAACGCCCGCCAGCCATCGCCGCCGACCGAGAGGTCATGGGTTGGACTCCTGTCAACGGAACTTTTTCTTACAGTTTTTTTTCTTTGCCATTTGCTGGTGTTCATTTTGCTGACGTATTTCTGTGACGGAATACGTCATGAAAATTTTGGTGGACCCCGGCATAAAACACTTTCGTGTTAAAATAACTCAGACAATTAAGTAAAAATAATTAATGAGCTAACCATTAAACCATTGCTTTAAACGTAAAATGTTCCTGAATGGTACTGCACTGGACACTAGACGTTACGAAAACCACTGCGTTACGTAGTTATTATACATACGCATCACCTCTTCCTTTCGCCATCTCAGCCTTCACAACTTTTTTTCCTCTCTTTTCTCCCTGTGCAGAGTAGCAGGCAAGAGCGCGCAAGATCAGGCCGGCCTCTCCGCCTTCTTCTAATAAATCCTCTCTCCCTCTCTCTTCGATACTATTCTTAGACATTGCCTTAACGTTTCAGAAGAACCACGTTTGCTGGTAATACTCTCCTAGATCTTCTAAACCGCTGGTTAACTTTTCGTCGAAACATTCTAAGATTGTAAAAAAAACGGTATAGCTATGTCATGCCTTAAGCCTTCCCTCACTAAGTCGTGTGAGCACAAAATAAGTGCCAGCTTTAACGCACAGGTTACGCGTCTTTTTAACGTAGGTCATCCTCGCGTGACAGTGGCCACTGTCGCTGAACGCTTAAAAAAGTCAGTTTTGTTAAGTGCGAGCATGGTTGCAGAAATCAATAAGAAAAAGCGTGTCGTCGGTATTCCTTACATTCATTCCATATCTCACCGGCTAAAGAAAGTGGGGGGAGGGGGGTGTAGATACGGCGCTAATGTTGCTTTTACGGCTGCCAATAAGCGAGGTAAGATATTTGCCGCAGTACAGAGAAAGAATGAGCGAGTGGTCGCAGGTTCGAATCCCCGGCCGCGCTCTTCGGACAGTTATTCTATAGACTATTCTATAAATTATTCTTCATTCTATAAACGACACCCAGACGACATATTCATGATTTGGACTCATTCAGAAAACGAACTCCTCAAATTCATACAGACATTTAACCAAGCACACTGCACCAAACGCACCCCTACTCTAACGCTGAAATAAGCTTCCGGATGTTCACATTCGAATAGAGGATGGTGCGATGGTCACTAGTGTATATAGAAAACCTACGGACAGGCAACAGTACCTGCACTTCAATAGCTGCCACCCGCGCCACTGCAAGACCAGCATTCCGCATTCCCAAGCACATAGATTGAGAAGAATCTTCTCTCGCACTGAGGATTTCCACAAAAAAACCACGCGTATGCGCGAAGTACTCCCATCAAGAATACACACCAGCTATCATTGATGACAGGATAAAAAAGCGGATATCTGGACCGCCAGACTCTACTACACCAAAAAAAAGATACCAATCAGCAGCGCAAGAAAAATCTTGTACTAACTTTCAAACAACCCATCGAACATTAAAGATCTTAAAAAAAAATACTTTAACATATTGGAACAGAGCAAGCGACTATCAAAATTTTCACTTCCCCTCCGGGTGTGGTATACAGGCGGCCAAGAAGTATCAGAGATCATTTAATAAATTCAAAGATAGGTACAAAGCCCCAAATCGGGTGTCGCCCTTGCGGAAAAGGAAGATGCAAAGTATGCAACACATGCAGGCAAAACAGTGGCGGAAAGCACACACTCAAATTATAAACAGGATAAGTGGTGCTCTCAACTGCGACTCAAGCAACGTCATACACCTTGTGGAATGTGGGATATGTAACATGCAATACGTAGGCCTTTTAGAATTAGCTAAGAGAGAAAAAAAGTTCAGAGAGAGAGGGAGGAACATACATACTGACACAAGCAGAGTCGCAATTTATTAAAACTTGACAAGAGCCGGGGTCAGGAACACGCAAACAAACAAGAAATAAATAACAAATAGAGACCACGAAAGAAACAGGGCTACGTGTGCGGTTCTGCAAAAAAACAAAAACAAAACGAACAAGTGGCAAGGGAGATTCATACACCGGATGAAAGGGGAATATGGTGACGGACGCCGGATGTAAACGCACAGCGCGTGTGTCTTTGTTCGGCGTGTTATTTTGTAGAAGCGCGTCGAAAGTCGTTATGTGCGTGCCCACCTGTGCACCTGAGGGGATGGGGTTCCGTATATATTATATATATATATATATATATATATATATATATATATATATATATATATATATATATATACGGCACATGACGGCGACGGCAGATCGCAATGATATACCCGTGAACAGGCGGTTGCAGGCAGCGGCATTCGCGCTGCAAGCACGAAGCCGAAGGCATGGGCAGGTCTTGAGCAAGAAGGGGAGGTTGCCTACAACCAGTATTGACTTCCGCTTTTCCTGATATAGCTTGTCTCTAGAAGGAATTTACCCAAACTGGTTAATTTTATATGCGATAAATGATGCATTTCTGTTCTTGCAACTCTGCCGGCGTTCTTACCGATTGTAAAACTACGCCATGGGCGAGGAAAGTTTTACGGCAGTAGGCGATGTATCGAAAAAGTAAAAGGAAGGGTGCGGGGCAGCGCTTATCACTTTCACTTGTGGTCTTTTCGTGCCTTCTGGTTGCATGCAGCGCTGATTGTTTGCTGGTAACGTCTTTGAGGCCGCTAATGTCACTGCGCGTAAGTAGCCACTCACGCGATACTCTTTCAGGGCTCGCGCCCTTTCTTAAAAGCGCGGAAGAATTTAAAGCCCGGTAGCTATTATCAAGGAAACATCAATTGTATGGTATACAACTTCTCCGCTGACGATTTTATGTTGAAAGAAATGCTTTTTTAAATTGGCTAATTGGTTATTCTTAATTAAGTGCGCAAAATTCATTTTAGCCAGCAGGTCAGTAAACAGTACTAATTTGGGGGCGAAATTAAAAGAACACTCCTTTGCCATAGATTAGGTGCACGTTAAAGAACTCCAGGTGGTTTAAATTAATCCGGAGCCCTCCACTGCGGTGTGCCTCATGATATATCGTGGTTTCGGGCGCGTGAAACCCAGGAATTATTATTATTATTATTATTATTATTATTATTATTATTATTATTATCATTATTATTATTATTATTATTATTATTATTATTATTATTATTATTATATTATTATTTTATTATTATTATTATTATTATTATTATTATTATTATTATATATTGTTGGTACTAATTTGGCTGCATCCTCTAACGCTGACATGAATTTATTGAAAGTTTGCCCGAGTAAGCTGAAGTCCCTGTGTACGTAAGTGTGGCCTGTGATAAATACCAGAATTTTCTTGTGGTTCTCTGTGTTAACGCCTTCGTAAAAGATATTTGTGCTACGTATACCACCGTGCTACGTACCTACGTGTGGTTTATTTTCAGGTAATCACTAGCTTCGAGCTTGCAAACGCGCTATCAACATTGAGACACGCGGTAGCCGTCTACAGCACCATTGACAGTCCACTCGAGCATTGCTTTAGCGCGGAACTGAGGACACTTCGGCCGGAAGTCCAGCTGGCGGCCTACGTTTTCCACATAGAGAGTCCCCTTGGCTACATTGAGTAAGTTAATTGCTTTTGTGCTCTTAATATGGCATCTGGCATTTGTGAATATTAGATTATTTTTTGTTGATGGGAAAGATAAAGAAAACAGCTTATGGCACATTTTCGACAGCAGGAGCGAGCGTTAGCAGCTCCAGGTTCCTGAAGGTGTTCACTGGGATGTCGAGCCATGCCGACTCCAGTGCCTTGGCCAGCTGCGCTACATTGCGCTCCAGCGCGCGAGCCTGGACGCTTCCGGCAATGGTTGCAGGGTGTTTGCTTTCAGAGGTCTCACGCCGTATACGCCAACGTCCATCTGTCCGATGGAGCATAAAACGTGATTCATCGGAAAACGCCACCTGTTGCCACTTAGTGGACGTCCAGTTGCGTTACTAGCGTACAAATTCCAGCCTTCGTCGCCGATGAACAGCAGTCAACATAGGTGCATGAACCAGGCGTCTTATGCGGAGGCCCAGACTCAGCAACGTTCGCTGAACAGTAGTTTCGGAGACACAGTTGGTAGCCCCTTGGTTCATCTGGGCGGTCAGTTGTTCAACAGTAGCACGTCTATTCGCCCGAACGCATCTCCGCAGCCGTCGTTGACCTCTGTCATCTGTGGCCCGTGGGTGCACCACATTTGCCACGTTGCTGATTTTGGACAGTCCCATTTTGCCATGCACGGTACACTTTTGCCACGGCGGCACTCGAACAGTTCACAAACTTAGCCGTTTTGGAAATGCTTCCACCGGCCCGAAAGCCAATGATCATGCCCTTTTGGACGTCGGATAAATTCGCTCCGTTTCGGCATTATGCCAACGATTCCAATGTTTTCCGAAGCTCTCACCACCCCTTTATATACGCTCAACTGCACTGTGCTGCCACCTGCCTTCTGTGATTGGTTATTTAACGTCGACGTCGAAAGTACGTGGTGGTCACAATACTTTGACTGGACTGTGTGTATCATCTCTTTTTGTCAAGAGAACAGCGGCCGAATTTCAAACGAGGACACACGAAGAGGAAAACACCAAATCGAGCCCTGTGTTGTGTTTTTCCCCTTCGTATTGCCCTCGTTTAAAATTCCGCGCTGCTCATGACAGAATGACTAATCACGAACTCGCCCGAATCTGCATCCTTGCGCAATTTATTATATCCTCCTTCCGAGCTGTAAACTGTGCAGTCAGAACGTTCAGTGAGTCGCGAATCAATTTCTTTTTCTCCTTATCGTCCACCTCGTATTATTGTTATTATTGTTTATTATTATTATTATATTATTATTATTACTATTATTATTATTATTATTTATATTATTGTTCTTACTTTCACCAACATGTTTTCGATGTAATCAACTCCATCCACAATCATTGGGATGACATTTTACCCTTTATCACGTACGCCCACATTAACACGGAAAACAAACTCATCGACTGCAGTCCCTTCTGTATTCTTCATGTTACCACCACCGCGCAGTTTCCCTGACACCATTCTGCCTCTGACTTCTCATGCAGACTCTTTTCATCGCCCAGGCTATCTTCCGCGCTGAGGAAGCACGTCCCGTAACTTAGCTCCGTACGTTGGCCTCGCAGGGCCTCTCCAAGGTCATCTACGAGTTACGGGATAAGGATGTGCCGTACGACAAAGGGGGAGATAGTACGGCTTTGGACACCACTTGAAAGCGCGGCTTGTGCTAGAAGTTTCTGGCTCGTTACGCCAGCCCTTTTGTCATCGTAGATCGCCTGATCGCTTTCGTCTCGTACCTCACGACTACCGTCTAGGCAGACGCAGCTTGTTCGAGTGGCCCATCTAATCGCTGCCATCCCCATGACTCCGAATGTTACTCAACCAGCGGACTTCGTTTGCGAAGGTGGAGGAGTGTTACGCTTAAGGAAGAAGAAGTGGACGAAGCCTGCCTTTAGAGTGGCTCGGTGTCGGTGCGGCAAACTCTTGTCTCCTTTGTCATCAATTCATTTTTTTGAGTAAACACACCCCCATCGTAACAATATTGATCGTACATATCCGCATGACCGTCATCATGATCCGTCACTGTGTCAAAGTCGGACGCCACCCGCTTTCCATCTTTAATAAACAGCGATCCGTGCCTGCGTGAGAGAGAAGGCATGCCGAGCATTATATGCGTCTCGTATCGCTAAAGATGTGCACGCGTGAGATGCAACTGGTTCTAATCGTTCTGTGGTGGCTTCAGCCAGAAAGGAAATGCATATGCGCGGAGGCGGCATGTCGCTGTG
The DNA here is from genome assembly GCF_013339695.2 of Rhipicephalus sanguineus. Lineage (NCBI taxonomy): Eukaryota > Metazoa > Arthropoda > Arachnida > Ixodida > Ixodidae > Rhipicephalus > Rhipicephalus sanguineus. The sequence continues at coordinate 48,499 of NW_023614463.1, forward strand.
GTGGAAGCTTAAGGAGCCCCAGGAGGCCAAATTTAGTCCTGCGGACTGCCTAATAACTATATCACGGGTCCCTAAAACCCCGGAACAACACAGACCACTCCGGCTTTTGCCTTTATAGTCGGGCTAAAAGCACAGCCTGACTATACATTTAGCCCTGACATCGTTTATGCATCCCCAACTCACCAACGACGGAACCTGTCCTGTTCATCATTCTTCACGCCACCGCCACCCTTATGTAGTTTCTCATCGAAGAGTTCGCACAATTGCATTTCAGGAGCTCTCTTACAGTTTAGAACGACCTCTCAGCACACATTAACTTTAAAACTGACGATTTGATGTCGAAAGGCTGCACGCCCCATCCCTCTGGAGTTCTTGAGCTATATATAGGAGCAGGAGCACAGTGGCGTAGCTAATGGAGTAGTTTGGGAGGTTCGAAACCCTCGCGAAAGTTTTTCATTTTATCCGTGTATGTATGTGCGCGCACACACACAAGCAAGAACCATACATGACGAGGGGTCGGACCTCCAGTGCCGAAAGATATTTCTGGCTAGGCTCCTGTACCAGCAAAGAAGTCTTCCATTCTTGAGGCATGTAGCTTAACAGACTTACCGTTACGCAAAATCTTGCGCACGGAAAGTCAATCATTTACCCTATTACTGCAGCGTCATCGGGCGCTCGCATAGGAAGTTTTACGTGTACGAGCTGAAGGAAATATCCCGGTCACTGCAAAGTCACATGTGTTCTTGCAGTACACGCCCTTTCTGCGTGAATCTCAAGACAACGGCTTCAGGTGAATTCCTCTTCGGTCCTTGCGGAGGTAAGGATTTGTTCAAGTATGATCTTTTCTTGCAAATAACGATGGCACTTCATCAACATGCCGATAGCAGATTCAAATGGAAACGATATTGCCTTACTTCAGCGCTACTGCTCATACGGGGCTTTATATTTATTTGTGACATGAACGTGTAAACTTGTCATATGGCTGAGAATAATTTTCTGTTTTTGATCTCTTACACTAAGTACATCCGTCCCTCGGTTATCGAGAGGTGATAGCTAGCGCAATCATTATGGAGGTTCAAATAAAAATCCATTACGAATAATCGCAAAAAAAGGATACTGGGAGACAGAACTGATTTTTAGGAGTGAAGCTCCTTAGGATGTGGGTCGTTCCCTCCTCTGTAGTAGTACGTATGTAGCCAGTTCTAGTTTAATGAATTGCTCACTAGATGGCGTTTCGTGTATTTCTTAGAGATCTAGTTTAATGAATTGCTAACTAGACGGCGTTTTATGTATTTATTGGAGTTGCTGATTAAAGGTGACAGATAGCGCTTGTATAATGCGAATGGCGCATGTCATTGGATGTCTGCGATCGTAAAGGCGCTCGCTCTTGGCGCGCTTTCTCTTTCGCTCGGGAGCGGACACTTTCCCTGCATTTCACCGATCGCAAAGCGGTGATAATGAAGGGACCGCGTAAACCAACAGTACAATAAAAGTTTGATGTTAATATATACACGGTGTTTCACACTCTTTATATGATGTACTGGGCGAATTTCACGGAAGCATTTCACGGTTATCGATGATTCCCTCCGGAGCTTCGCCCCACTCATCTTCATCACCCCGTGGATATGCTGTGATTTTTTTCTTTGCGGCAACTCATTCTGTGGGTTATGTTGATTTCATTGTGCCGTTCTTTTTAAGCTGTCCCAATGACGTGCAATTTGCATTACTCTACTGGCTGCTGCTTGTCAGACTCCTGGCTTTTCAATCTCGCTCACTCGATGTAAAGGCCCGGATATTGCTTCACGAATCCAATGAAGAGTGTTTTCTTGTGTCTGCCGTACTGAATACTGGCACGAAATGAGGAGAGCAAGAGCGCAGCTTTTTCGAAGATGACCTGCTGGCACCTATGACTGTTGATTAGGATCCCTTTAAACCTACGATTAATCGTCGTGCCCTATTAACTACACTATAAAGGTTAACTGCAGTTCGCAATGAAAGCCGCAGAGGAGCAAAATTGCAGTCACAGTTCTTCACCACTTCACGTGAAACGTTTCGTACACATAATGTGCATATTCAGCCAAACTAGCAACGCAGTCGCTGCTTAGGATAAGATGGTGTTTCCAGTGATAGGCGCCAAAGGCCCGTAAAGTTCGTCGCAAGTGTGCGTATCTATAGTGCCGCTTTATCCTTAGCGTGCGCTCCTTAGTGATTTTGGGCGTCGGGTAAAGCACCGGTGTGTGTGGTTTGAATTCGCGGATGCCGTGCCTTGTTCTGCTGCTAATATTCCTGCAGCTAATCTCTGACGCTAATTATTTATCTCTCCAACGACTACGCGTACGAGCATAGTCAGTGAAGAGCTGGCCGTGCAGTTGCCTTCAAAACGTACCACCAACACGGTAGGAAAAAAAAACCCCCGCAAAACAAAAATTTTTGGCCCGTTTCAGAATCTTCCCGGACTTTCCTGCCAAGGTGCTATACTTCAACGGCAAGAACTGCCTCATCGCCACTGTTGTTCTTTTTGGATACCGGCGTAAGTAATCACGCTAAACAAATCTGCGCTCAAAATGCAATTTGGCTCAAGCCGCGCGATTCATTCGCTTCACACTTGACCAGCGCCTTGCGTGGTTCTTTCAAATCGCCAGTCACGATATTTTGCAACAAGCAATTTACGGTGGCCTGCTTACCGGATGCGGTAACAGCACTTTTACTTTATACCGCTCACCCCCACCAGGGCAGGGCGGCTGTGATAACGGAACTTTGCGTAGCGTGGGCACTCGGAACAACGGTTGTTTCTACCAAGCTAGTCTTGGTAAATTCATCCCTTAAACCATAAGTAAAAGTCTTGCTAGAGTAATATCGCCGTTAGTTTATAACCGTCGGTGCAAGTGTCTGTCTCTGTGAGGAGTGTGAACACGTGCGTTGTGTGCTCCCCCTTACACTTAACTTTCAAACAGCAGTTCTTCTAAGACTGGTTAGCATCCCTGCCTTTCCTATATCTCCTGGAGTGCTATGCAGGATGGTCCGAGCTTCTCGGGCACACGAGTTTGCTCCGAGCTTGCATTACGGCGGTCATGACAGGAAGACAGTGCGGAGCACGCGATAGCAGCGTTGATAAAAAAACGCCAGGCCTGCGCTGAAACCGCAGCACAGTCACAGCGAAAGCTGGAAGAGCGGCGTTTCTAGAGCCCGTTAAGCTCTCTTGGGGCTACAATACAAGTACACTAGAAAGGTACCCACTACGCCACAAATCAAACTTTTTGTGAAGTTGGGAAGCAGCTACTAAGCCATTGTTCGTCATTTTGCGGAGAAGCGAGGCACCAGCTACACGTCTGTAAGGCATTATGTGCACTTTGTTGACGCGACGACTGATGACGATGAATTATGGCTCAGCCCTTTGTAATGGGTTGGAATCTTTAAACGGTCCCACCAGTTATGTAATTTGCATTGGGTGACGCCCGGTCACTATTTCCCTCTCCCGTCATGCTGTATAACACACGTTGACGTGGGAGAGAGACGGGGGGGGGGACTTACTGAGACCCCGAGGAAATGGATCATGCGCTTATGGGCTTCCTTGGCAACCAATACAAGTGCACTTGTGAGGAACCCACTACGCTATAAATCATTGTAATTTTGAGAAGTATGGCAGCAGGCACTGTGCCATTTTTTCGTCATTCTACGGAGAGCGTTGGTACCTGCAATACGCATGTAAGGCATTATGCGCACTTTGTTGATGCTGTGCCTGATGACGATGAAGAATTATGGCAGAGTCCTTTGTAATGGGCTGGAAGCATTCAACAACCTACTCGTTGCGCAATTCGCATTGTGTGACGCCTGGTTACAGAATTCGCGTTGTGCGACGCTTGGTGCTTATTTTACTCTTCTACCAGGCTATATTGCATATGCTAATGTGGTTCCTTTCCGACATGAAGCCTGTATAGGACCTTTTTGCAAAGCAGTTTCAAGCACCGGCATGGCTCAGAGGTTGAATACTGGGCTCCCACGCAGAGGGCCCAGGTTCGAACCTCGTTCCGTCCTGGAATTTTTTTCTTATTTCGCTTTTTTTTTTCTTATTTCGAGCGATACTGGTTACGGACACCGGCGGCGGCGGCAGCGGCGGCGGCGGCGGCGGCGGACAACTACGGCGCCAAAAACGGCCGGTGAAATGATCTCATAACAGCTTTCGCTGTAAAACGGCTACAAGAACGAGCATGGCGTCACGTACGCATGTGCGGCATTTGTGGCGGTTTTCAAAGGAACACCGCGAGCGAACGCGGCAGCGTCGCCACTCAGTCAACATGACAGTGCAGCGACGTCAGCGTGATTGTCGCGCTATCGTTTTGCCAACTGATCATCGCGCCTTCCACGGGCGTGTTCGTGGGTGTTTGTCCTCTTTCAGAAAATTCTTACGTTCCACGTGCAGCATGGAAATTTCCACTCTCCAAGGCAACAAGGGCGCACGCGCAGCACTCTGGTGCAGCTCGTTTCGCTTCTCTGGAATATTACAGATAAATAAACGGACAGGTTACTGCTATACTTACATTACACGTCTGAAGATTTTTCTGTAGTAGCGAATCGGTAGAAACGATGCCTCCACAAACAAGTAAATAGTAAACAAGTAAATAGTTCTCGCCCAAAATCCCACCAAGGGCGCTTGCTTCAAAGCTGTGAGCGGTACGTCATGAGAGCGGTGAAATTGAATGCGAGACATCGTACTCACGTGATGATATAACCTTTAGTTCTTCGTGCGTGTGTGCATAGTCTGTGCGATTAGGCTCATAGATGAATCGTGCCGCTCGCTGGCATTGCGTCCGTGAGCACTGTTTCCCTGCAAGAGGAAACGCGGTGGGCGGACCCGCTCTCCGCGCGGGCGTCTGTCAATAAAATTGATTGACGCGCGAACTCGGGCACGAACTCGTTGATTCTGAAAAGGCCCCAATTCAACTCGTAGCTGTCATAGTGCCGGTGTGCTTGTCAAGTGTTTTATGCGGTGGATGCTACTGAGCAGCTTCATTGCATATAAATAATTTGGTCAGCTTGCACTATTGTGCAAGGCTGGGCCATCGGAGGAGCTTGTGATCACGTAGCTTTTTCCAGCTTTTTACGTGGCTCGTCTACTCAGTATGCTTGGTCTGCTTCGGAGTAATGACCGTGTCAGTTCGGTTTCAATATTGGTGCTATTGATTAGGAAGGTCTTAACTAACATGATATTGAATGTCCTTTCTTAATTGTTAATACTTTATTTACCACGACATTAATTACCCAGGTTTAATTCGCAAGGTACCGAATAGCACTGAGGTAATTAGCATAATACTAATAGCACGAGCCTAATTAATATGACTTCAGTGAGTAAGGTCTTCATTATATTGATTTTGAGTACACGCTCCTAATTACCGTCGTGTTAATTATCACTAATTGTTGATGTTTTAAATACAGCGGCATAAATGACTCATGTTTATTTCGCAAGGCCCTGAATAGTACAGATGAATTTAGCATAATCTAATTAGAACGACCCTAATTAACACAATCTCGGTGAGTAAGGTCTTGATTATCTTGATCTTAATTACATGTTCCTAATTAGCGTCGTGTTAGGATGATCTCCTTGTTCCTAGCTTTACACGACTTCATTACCATGGTCTTAGTAAGACGTGGCTTAGTTAGCTCGGCCTTCGCATGATTTGGCCTAATCAGTTTCGTCATAGCACGTCCTGACTTAGCTAGCTATACCGCCCAGCCAATTAGCTAATCAGCCTGGCGCACGTGCTCTGGGAGCAAGCAGACGATGAAGAAGAGAACGACGAGGGCGCTAGAACGTACAGGCCGACCATGGTGATTATGCACGTGGCCTCGGCGATTAGCTGTAGCCGCCGAGTTATAAGGCGCTCGGTCAGAACTTATCTCAGAGGACACGGTGCTGATATCCTAAAGGATACTTAGTGCAGACATTAAACGCTTGAAAATGAATTCAAACGGCCTGCGCACACACACAAAATATAGTTAGTAGAGCTTTCTGCCACTTTTCTTGCATGGTTGCACTTCTGCACTCAGTGGAACGACAAACAAATGAAAGAAGTTTGACGACACCACCCAACCTTCTCGACCGCCCTTGACGTGACGCCGCGTTCCATCGTAACCAATGGAACGGAGCGCGCGCTGAGGGATGAATTTCACCTTCTCGTACTATTAGCTCCTTCAAAAGGGGGTGTCGTCAGAGCTCGGAAAGATCCCGAGTTTCGCCAAACTCGGGCCATCCTGCATAGCACCCCTGTTTCCTCTTTCTTTCCTTGCTAGAATAAAGCTTCGGATGATGAGCAAAGACATTACTAACGAGCCGAGGGTGCGGGGGGGGGGGGGGGGGGGAGGGGTGCACCCGCGTGCTTTAGCAGCACTTATTAACGGTTGTATTTGGTTCTAGACATGTAATGTAATTCTGGATTTAACCATGTGCAAGCTTCCAAATATTCATCAAAACACTGAAGGGTTTAATTTGTATACCTCACTCTCAGTGCACGCCTGGTCAGGTGTGACTCGCCGCGCCCGGCTGTGTCGCCCCGTCCGGGCAAATGATAGAGTGCTAAACCTACGCCTCTGCTGATAACTTGAGGTTAAGTAAAGCGCCTCTTGACGCTTTGATGTGTTGCTCTTGACTGCGGGGCTAAACGTCGCGGCAAGGTTTTGTGCGACAATGGGCTGCAATAGATTTCTCCGGCTCGAGTTCAGTTACTCTGCCGGCTAAGATGTTTTTTTTTTGTCTTACCAAAGTGGTTCGCTGATGACGTCGCCCAAGTGTCCTTAAAGCCCCTTGATCTAGAAAGTAGCGACACTCTCCTCCGCGCGCGCGTTTTCCTCCTCAATTCTCCTCGGATTTCTCCCCTCCCCTGGCCGGCGCGCTGCGCACGGCACGCTGAACCCTCCACTGGCTCGCCGCAGCCGCATTAAAATCACTGCGCGCGCTTGTTTAATCGGCCCCTTGAAGCGTCAAATGAGAACCTGTTTCTTAAGCAATAGTCATGACGAAAGTGGGCTTCCGATAGAACAAAGTGACAAATATATTTTTAAAGACGCTTCGGTGTATACAAATAAGCGCTTCGAAAAAAAAAAATGAGTATATCAACTGGCGGCTGAGCGGTTCACCTTCCCGTCGCCGCCTGGGCTGTCCTTAACACGGTGTATTAACGCATATAATGTAACCAGCATAAAGTATAGGCGAGAATTTTTTTCATAATTGTGGTCTTGATGAGCTAAAAGAAGGCACCCAAGAAGGAATGTGGTGGTTTACTTAAATTGGACCAAATGAGTGAGCCCGAAGCCTTTTTGTGTCAATGCCGCTGCCAGACACGTACGCACGCACACGATGCATGCACGCAGGCACACACACGCTTATACACACGTGATAAAGACACGCACATACGTACACACACGGACATGCAGACACACGCGATACAGACACGCACACACATAGATACACACGATCATACGCACGGGATACAGGCACGCACGCTCATACACACGCAATATAGATACGCACATACATACACACGCGCGCACACACGTGTTACAGACACATGTGCGTGGGCATGCGAACAGACACGCACGCACTTACATACACATGCGCATACACACGCGATATAGACACGCACGCACGCACATACATACATATACACGCGCATATAGACGCGATACAGACACGCACGCACATACATACATACACACGCGATACAGGACACGCACGCTCATACATACATACACACGCGATACAGACACGCACGCACATACATACATACACACGCGATGCAGACACGCACGCTCATACATACATACACACGCGATACAGACACGCACGCTCATACATACATACACACGCGATACAGACACGCACGCTCATACATACATACACACGCGATACAGACACGCACGCTCATACATACATACACACGCGATACAGACACGCACGCACATACATACATAACACGCGATACAGACACGCACGCGCATACATACATACACACGCGATACAGACACGCACGCTCATACATACATACACACGCGATACAGACACGCACGCAACATACATAAACACGCGATACAGACACGCACGCGCATACATACATACACACGCGATACAGACACGCACGCACATACATACATAACACGCGATACAGACACGCACGCTCATACATACATACACACGCGATACAGACACGCACGCACATACATACATACACACGCGATACAGGCACGCACGCTCCTACATACATACACACGCGATACAGACACGCACGCACATATACACACGCGATACAGACACGCACGCACATATACACACGCGATACAGACACGCAAGCTCGTACATACATACACACGCGATACAGACACGCACGCTCATACATACAAACACACGCGATACAGACACGCACGCACATACATACACACGCTATGCAGACACGCTCGCACATACATACACACGCGATGCAGACACGCACGCGCATAAATACACACGCGATACTGACACGCAGGCACATATATACACACGCGAAAGAGACACACACGCACATACACAGCGATACAGAAACGCACGCGCATGCACAAATGATACAGAGTATACAGACACGCACGCGCAGGCGCATGCATACACATACGTGCGTACACGCACAAACACCGCGAATACGCAAACGCACGCACATGCACTCACACGTTAACACGTGCGCACACGCACATACAAACGCAGGCGCACATGCACTAACACATTAACACGTGCGCACACGCACATACAAACGCAGGCGCACATGCGCACATACAAACACGCATACACCTGCACACACGCGTACACACACGCCTGGAGGGTTGACGCCTGGAGGGTTCATGGCGGGCGTGAGCAGCTGAAAGCGCGCGAAGTTTGCTTGCGCTCGCTTCTCGTGACGTCAGGGTCACCTGACTGGGAGCTATCGCGCGTCGCAGCCATTCAGCGTTGCGGATGCGCCGGCTCCGCGAAAGAGAGGGTGAAAAAAGAGGAGGTTGACTGCGCGGCGAGGATGAGCCGGCGTGGATAAAGGAGCGCCGCTACATTCCAACATTAAGGGGCTTAAGTGTGCTGACGCTGCAGCGCCAGCGGTCGACAAGAAGCTGCAAGTGAGTGTGAGTGAATAACTTAATAAGTTCCTGCAGGTTTCCGGGCTGGGTTCCCGCCTAGGAGTCGGCCGAGAGACCGTGTCTCTCAGCAGCTTCCTTGGCCTGCTGGATCGCCCAGAGTTGAGCCAGAAATTATTTTTAGATGCGAAGTATCTTATGGCGGAGTTCAATCCGGTGGTGGTGGTGGTGGTGGTGTGCGGCGTGACCACCCTTACTGCGCATGCGCACACCCTTCCCCCTCTCCACTTTCCCTCCCCTCCCCCTCTCCCCTCCCCCTTTCCACTCTTCCTCTGAAACGCGGGCTAGACATGCCGAAATTCTCTCCTGCGCAACGCCGCGATGAGCACCAGCGCATGCGCGTCCCCTCCCCCTCTCTCTCCTCTCCTACGCTGCCCTCCTCTCGCACGCCTGCCGACCGCGTTATCCGCTCGCCCTGTGAGAATTAACGGCCAGGCTAGAGGGAAGACAATACGCGCGTAGCGTTCCTCTTCGCGTTCCACGACGCGAGGCCGGTAGCATGCCCAAAGAACGCCAACGGAACGCGATCGTGCAAGCGCTCCGGCTTCGCATCGCCTCATGGTCCCCTTTATCGGGAAATGGTGTAATTTTTTAACGTAGCCATTGTAACTGGGGAGGGCGTCAAGTGCTTGGAGTCAAAGCACGCAGGCACGCGCGGGTGACGTCAGTGCAGCGCATAGGAACACCGAATAAACATACACAAAATTGTTACAAAATTCGCGTATGCTGGACTTGAACTCTAACCCCCGTATTCAGAAACGCTCCTTCACTTATTCAAATCGTTTTGAACGCGCTGCCTTTAGGCTGTGCCAAGGCAGCACAAACGCGTTTCGAACGCGCTGTCCAAGGCGGTGGCAAGTCAAGTCGAGGAGCGTTTCTGAATACGGGGGTAAGCCTCTATACTCGCTGACAACATTTCTTGGCAATGAAGCGAAGGCTACAGAGCCACAATGCACGTATCCTACCGCTAATGAATGTAGTCCCACAATTGCGTCCGCATTTTCTGCGTGAGATATATAAGATACTCCTTCATTTTCTACATGTAGCTTTTTGAGCCAGAACGCAGCGCACACGAGCGAGATATTTGTATTTCTTTTACTTTATATGTTCTCACTTTGCGTTTTTGCGTGCGTGAAAAAGTCGCGCCTTTTACCCGTACCTTAGACGCTAAGCAGCGTTTTCGTCGAAATGCAAAGCTAGCCATCACTTTCCACGGCGTTACGAGACGCGCGCCAAACCGGACTACTTCGCGTAGCAGTACATGTGCAGACGCTCCGCCCCGTAGCTTTAGCTTTATTGCCAAGAAAGGTTGTCCTCGAAAATAGTGCCAAAGTCTGCTGTGCTAACCTTTACGTCAATGGCCTTGCCTCATCAGGCGGAATTGAATGCCCTTAAAGGGCCCATCACCAGGTTTGACAATTTTGAGCTAACGAGCGCAATGCACACGCTAGGCGTTCACGATCACGTCTGCCAAAATTTGCAACGCTACGCGCCGCGGAAATTGGTCAAATTTCAAGGTGAACGCTGCTTGCCCTTCCTCTCGCGGGCGCGCGCTTTAGAGAATGAGGGGATGACGTACATGAGAAAATGGCCCTACGTAGATGGTAGTGCTGTAACGTCGCTCCTCTACGTAGACGACTGTGCTCTGACGTCGCCAACAGTAGCACGTGACACTGCGATAATTATTTGACACGACACGTGTAGTTTGTGTAATTTGTTGCTTGAATAGGTTAATAAAACTTGAGAGAAATAATGAGACACACAAAGGGAATGTGTGCGTCTTTTTCATTTTTCTTTCGTGAATTGCAGCGAGATGTGGGGCTAATGTGCCTCCCTTTCCCATGCGTTCGTGTCTCCGCGGTTAGCGCATCGAGCAGACGCCAGCCCTGGAAACGAAAGGAATGTTCTGGCGCGTTCGAGCACTCATTATGTTCATTTATTCTACCGCGTCCAAGTTTAATGCGGCACTGGCTCATGATACCGCCACTCTCGTGCCCGTACAAATGTCTCAACTTTCATGCCCGTTCCGCAGAAACAGGCAGTACAACACAGAGAACGCCGACAAAACGCCCACGGCCGCTACATAAAAAAAAAGGTAGCGGCCGTGCAACGCCGCTCGCGTGCTCGGGCTGGCTCGGGCACGTCATGCGCACGTGACCATGCACGCGCATGACGTGTTCATGCGTATGTGTCAAGTGAAGAGGGCAGGGAAGGGATTTGGCTTGCTAAGGCTACACGGGGCGAGTGGCAAGGGTTTGAAACTCGCCTCCTCGCATCATGGTTTCGCGCCGCTACAAATTATTGTTTTTCTCAGCTCGTAATGAACCGATTTGAAAAATTCTTGCGGCACACTGCTCTTCATTGGGCACACAACAACTTTCAACGTCTAACTAAAATTTGCTATGTGGCCTGGTGAGGGGCCCTTTAAGTATGTCCCGCCCGCAATCACGCGCATACAGAGGCTTGAAGAGTTCCCCACCACGCTGACGGATAGTCATAAAGTTGCCGTCGAATCAAATGTGGGTTCGGATACGTATTTCAAGAGGTACTGCTATCCAGACTGACCCTGACAATCATCCTTAGATGGTTGCTGCTGTAATTGTCTTGCCCATCCCTACCGTCTCTCGACTTTGTATTGCAGCCGTTTGTAAATTGGAACACTTCAGTGTTAGCCAAGTTGTTCAAACACTTCGACACGTGACATGCTGACCGCTAATTACAAGAACGGAGACAAATAAACAAGACACGAACGACGACAAGAGTGGCCGTAAGTGTCGCCCGTGTCGTCGGTGGTGTTTTTTCTTCTTTGTACCAGTCCCTCATTAGCGGGGAACATGTCATACAGTAATACTGACTTGATGAAATTTAAGTTCTCACTTAACAACGTTCACTTAAAGTGTTCACTGAACATTCTGTCGCAGCGAGTTCTTCTTGGACAAGGTTCCCGCGCACATGTTGCGCGCTGTCGTGTGATGTGCGATTGCATGACTCAGCCTTTTCTGAAGAGACGAGACATATCCACGATATGGAAGTATTCTCGTATTCCATATGAGGTGCGACGCTTTGAGCCGCAGCCTAGAAAAAATTATGGTGAAGGATTCGCCATTACAGCAATAAGCATCTCTTCCTGCTTTCTTGTCAGAGCGGCACCACACTGTCTGTCCCCCCGATCAGCACGGACGGTCTTGTGTCCCAATGACGTCTTTTTTTTTCACGGTTTATCACTGCGTTAGCGTTGTAACTATTTTAATTTTCTTTTTTCCGTGATTCAGGGATAGTTGTCCAGCGGGCTAACGCCAAGAACACACGACGGAACGTGGGGGTACGATACATTGCCCGAATGCTCAAACGCTCTCCCTTCGCGTGAATGTCCTTCCGGCCATGACCCGCGCGCTGCAACTTATACTACTGTAGATTGCCACACTTTGCTGGCTCGAAAAGCAGGAAAGAGGGCGCCGACGGTGGCATATACGTAGAAGCAGTTGTCGCCAAAACGACGACACTATTGTCACTTATTCTGAAGAGCGCTAAACGACGGGACAATGAAAGACAACACACAGGCGTAGGCTAAGAAATAAGGTTTTTTTAATAAATATATAAATGTTGGGGTTTAACGTCCCAAAACGGCGATATGATTATGAGTGACGACGTAGCGGAGGGCTCCGGAAATTTCGACCACCTGGGGTTCTTCAACGTGCACCTAAATGTACGTGCACGGACCTTTAATATTTTGGCCTCCATCGAAAATGCGGCCGTCGCGGTCGGGTTTCTATCCCGTGACCTGCGGGTCCCTAGACGAGCACCTTAACCACTAGATCACAGTGGCGGTATTTTTTATTCAAATAAAACATGTACGAAAGGGCGATGCGCACGCGCCACAATCCGTCTAGTGCGATGGCGCGTGGAAGAAGCATTGAGCAATCGCAGAACGCACACTTGTGACACACTATCAAAACTGTAAGCCTTTCAGGTAACGAGGCTATTTTTCAATTAGGCGGAGTGATGGAATAATTACGCACGAACGTCCCCACCTCTGCATCGCTATTGCTTCAACGATCAAAATCTGGTTGTTAGACAGCGCCTGTGCATTGTTTTTACGTGTCCCGTCGTTTGGCTTTCCTGAGAATAAAAAACAAGAATGTACCAGCAAGCTCTATCGTCAACCCTTTGCGATGACACTAATTTATGCTTTTCTGATCCTCCCAGGTTCAACCAATTCTATTTGCGAGTTCGATTACTGTTCCAGTCGCTCGTTGTGCATCCGCTAGAAGTTATCTACCCGGTCCCCCACAATCTCGAAGGTACCGCCGGATGTCCCTACATCGGCACTAAACATTGCGCGCTATGGGTGCTTTCCAAGTTAATCACGTTACATCGCTGGCGGTGGCTCGTACGCTGACCTACATTCGTCACTTGTAAAGGTTACTATAACTGAAAGTAGGGACTCCGCTGTCCGACGTAGAGGTGTCTTCCACACATTCTCTGCACCTCTACGCATGTTTAGCAGCCTTATAAATTAACAAAATTTGCGAAGCTAAGCTGAGCAAGGCTTGAAACAGCGAAACTAGACGATTCTGAAGACTAATCTGGTCGCTTCTAGGTTGTTTCTAGGCCCTAGCTAGGTGATGCAGGTTATAGATTGCTTCTAGGTTGCTGCTAGGCTTTAGCTAGGTGATGCTGCAGGTTGTTTCTACGTTGATTCTCAGCGCAGAGAGGTTCCAGACAAACCACAGACAGTCACAGACATGACACGGTTGTCCAAACTCCAGAGACTGAAACTCGTGCTGAAACCAAGCGTTCGCACCTCTCATCGATCTACGGGCGCGTCGTCGTTCGCGGGCCCTTCCATCGCTTCAGAGCCTTCATGCAGCGTCCGCTGCCTTTCCCGTTCCCTAGTATTCTCTCCTTGCACGTACTCAGGATATTCGGCTCACCGCCGTCGCCTCGCAGCCATTTGTTGGGCTAACTGTTCCCTTCATTTTTAGTGGACCAGTGGTGAGTAGTGGGATTCACCCAATTTCCGTGGCACATATCCGTTTATGATGATAATAGTTTTTTGGATCGACTCATAAGGAAAGATTTGCTAAATAGCTTCGCTGTTAAAAAGGTAACAGTTTCGCCGCGAGGGCGAAGCCATGAATGCGATAGCAATAAATGGGAATGTCGTACGAATAAACGCTAGCAGCTCACTCCTTTAGCAAATGCGGCCGCTGCAGCAAGCGACCGGTCTATGAATTTGGTCTATGGATTCAACGCAAAAACTGCGATGAAAGAGAAAAGTGCGAGAGCATAGGCTACCACACCCTGTAGATCAAAGTACGGAGCCGAAGGCAGGCAGCCCCACTCCGGCGAAAGACAGGCGGGGCGACGCCCTGAGCGCACCCTTTGCGCCATCTTGAGGGTGATAGTGAACACGCCTCTGCCGCACTGAAATACCTCAGACATGTGCGTACCACCAGTGGTAACTGGTGTATTTAAATAGCTCGTCGTTAGTACGCTTGGGGATGTATGCGTTGTGGCCGAGTGGCTAAACGCTTTACTCCGAGGAGCGAGTGGTCGCATGCAGGTTCGAATCCCCTGTCGCGCTCTTCGGAAAAATCTTTCTTGAGAACTATTTTTCTTTGTGAGTTTTATATAGGTAGACGCCTATACACATACGGCACGGCACGGCGGCGACGGCAAAAGCCCACGTAGAATGAATGCAAGTAGACTGAGACGGAAAAGACGGCTTTCGCGTTCGAGTCATCTTAGACAATAACGCGAAATTACAACCCTACGGCATTTTAAATGGGTTGTTGCAAGAGCATATGGGTACTCTACCAACGAATGTTGTTGTAACGAACACATCGCAACCTGAGCAAAGATCTGGCATTGGAATATTTCGCGCTGAACTTGATTGGTCTTTTTCATTACTGTTGCCTGGTTTTATTCCTGTCTTTCTTGCTGAATTTATGTCAATAATATTAGCTTCGCGCAAGTTAAGGACTTCAATTACACTAGCGGCAATTATAACTGACTGTGTGATTTCTTCGATCTGCTCTTTCCGGATCTGGTGACATGCCTATCCATAAGCTATTTAAGTTACGAGTTGCCCTTCATCATCAGTGCATTAATTTAACCTGGGTACCTGGCCACAAAGCTTTGTTTTCAAATGAAATGGCTGATTCTCCTGCAAAGACGTTGCTTTTTGCTGCCGATCATTTGTGTTTTCCCACTAACAGCGCACATCACGATGAAGAGATCTCGCTCACTTATATTCAGGTGAAGTTTATCGGACCCGGTACTGACTGCTTCTGCGTTGTACAAGCACCTTTTAATGCCCTTGCGCTGCGATTTATCTCATTCAAGGATGCTTGAAGTCAACACCACGAAATTTCGCTGCCGCGTTACCTCCCTCAATTTTTGCTTGCATAGCGAGCGACTTCCCCTTTGTGCCTCTTTTGTGATGAGGAGGAAACTATTGGTTACTTCTTTCCATCCTGTCGCCGGTTCACTACATTAAGGAAAAGAATAACAGTGCCACCTCTTCGCAAGCTGGGCCTGGAATTATCAGAATGGGTTATTCTTTCTTTTGGGGCCATTATTCTTGGATACGGCCACATGGATGTTTTCTCCGAAGTTGAGAAAATTATCGTTAAGACTAAAAGAACATGCATGTTGTAGTGAAGAGGAACGCCCAGCGTTGCAGCCACATCGCCAGCCATGCGCGAGGCACGAGCTGGAGCTGCCTAGCCCGACGTTTGCCTAGTTTGTGTTTGCTGCAACATTGCCTGCGCACGTCCTGTTCTTGCTGCTACTGTTCCGACGCAACCATCGCTATCAGCCCAGGGTTTGCATTATACAATCCCAGTGTTTGCATCACTACAATCTTGCTAAATTCTGCCGGCTTTAAATATTTCATTACTGATAATTGGCACTTCAAATCATGGATTAGTACGCTGTCGCATCTATAGGAACGACGCACTGCAGAAAATAATGAAAAAATTCAGCCACTACTCGGCCAATCCCCAGTATCTGGCCATGTTGTCAACATCAACAAATGCGTAAGGCATTATGGGAATATATATATATATATATATATATATATATATACATATATATATATATATATATATATGAAGGAAAGCAGATGATTTTTCAAGGGCTCGTTTATCTTTGTTAGACACAATATTAATGAGAACTAACAGACAATAACGCCAAGGAAAGTACAGGGGGTGTTATCTGTGGTATTTAGAATATAAATGTGAAGAAAGTAAAGTGGACGAAAAGATGACTTGCCGCCGGCAGGGACCGAACCTGCGACCTTCGAATAACGCGTCCGATGCTCTACCACTGAGCTACGGCGGCGGTCATCCTCC
>NW_023614463.1:67500-85000 GCF_013339695.2 Rhipicephalus sanguineus
TCGTGAGTTCGTTCCCGGTCGCATTTCGATGGAGGCTAAATGCGAGAGCCTGTATACATAGATTTAGGTGTACGCTAAAAAACTCCCAGGTGGTCGAAATTTCTGGAGCCCTTTACTACGGCGTGCGTCCTATTCATAACGTACTTCTGGCACGTAAAACCCTAGGTATCAGCATTATCGATTTCACTGAAAGCGAAGGAGGGATAAATTTTGAGCGGGATACAGTCTTTTACAGTGGCTCTTCAACAGTGTACACGTATGGCGGTGGCGGAACCCTGAAGAGAAGACGCAATTTTATTACGCTGATAGAAAGGGGGGTATTCACCAGTGTTGAGGGGTTGCAACTCCAGAATTGGAATGACTCCGGAACCATTCCACGTTTTCGCGACCCCGGAATGGAATGGGAATGAAATGGGGACAACGCTTGGAGGAATGGAATGGGAATGGAATTACGTGTTTTTCCGAAAATAGAGCACGTTTTCGTCGGTCTGCGTTTGGAATCTCCCAACGCGATGAGGTGGAACTCGCAGCTGCGAACGACCAGAAAGCTCGTCACCACTTTTTTCCAGTCATCCAGGCCTCACAGAAACTCTACACGCGTGCAAGAAGGCTAAACTGTCTAAATATGAACTGAGGCTGGCGACAGACTAGATTGAACTTCTTTCCCCTGCAGAGGAAGCCACGGAGTTGCTGCAGAAAAGGCGCGAGACAGCCGGGCTTTTGCTTCCCGTGTTGCGAAATATCGAAGTTTACCTTGCGGAAACCTTAAGCAAAGGCACGCTTCTTTGCGAAGAGGCGGCTAAAGGCCTACAACGTAGGCTGGAGAAGCGGTTCGCAAGCACGTGAACTGACACTGTTTTTTGGATGAGTGCCCTCCTAGACCCACACTTTAAGTCTTCTTGGTGTTCAGCTGCAACAGCCGAGCAGATGCGTTCTGCTGTGCCGGAGAGGGGGCCTCTTTCGTTAGGCCAGGACAGGGCCAAGCAGACTGATGTTTAAAAACATCAGGCAAAATGATAATGCCCACCAAGACAATGTGCCTGGATCTATTGCACGGGAAATTTCTCTTTACCTTTCAGAGGGAACTTGCGCAAACCTGACCTATTGGAAAGCGAGCGAAAGCTGCTTTCCGCTGCTTTCCCGGCTCGCAAGGGCAGTTTTCATTGTGAATGCGACGTCAGCTGGCGTGGAACGTGTGTTTTCTACGGCATCCCTGAAAATACCAGTGAAGCGAAATCGGCTCTCAAGCACCTCTTTCGAGCAGCTTATGTCTGTGGAGCGCAACACAGTGAGGTAGAGGGCAATTGTCTTATCTCACCTTTTTTTTCTTTTTTTTTTAGAACCAACAGCTGAAGCAGCCATCATTCACACTTCGGGTTTTGAAAACTAAATGGCGAAGAGCGCATTTCGTTGCAAAATTTCGATGAATAAAACCAAAATAAATCTTCTTTTTGCACCTTGCACTGCTTGCGACCTTTATTACAGTATTTAGAAATCACGAGTACACCTAAGAACTTTTTGTGCTCTCGTGATTGCCAAAGAACTAGTGACCATTTGCCGGACGTGTTGTTGTTGTAGAAACATTTGTTTGAGCCGATAAAAATAAAATAAAGGTGGTCGGCCTCTTCTAAGTTCAGAAAGCTGCGAGCGACCGCTGCTGCTCTAGCCCGGGTCATCAGGCGTTCCTGAATCTCGAGCTGAGAGCTGGTCAGCCCACAGTCCCACTGCTCCGGAGTGGGGTCAATTATCCCTGAGCGTTGGTTCCCATTGATACCCCCACACGAAAGTGGCGAACACTCTATGCACAGCCTCATCTTTATCTCACGAGCAGTTTAGTACCTGACATACGTAAATAACCTTTGCGACAAAGAAGACATTGCATATCTGCGCACAGGCGAACACAGAAAGTTCTCCTCACCCCATCCATGCTTGCGAGGCGCGCTTGACAAGCATGAGTACTGACGATAAGTGCGGCCCAGTGTCCCGTATTCCATGCAAAGGCACGAGGTGCCCGAGCGGTGCACTGTTCCAACTAATATCAGCAGATCTAGAGGCTTTTGTTCCCAATTAACCAAATCTTAGTTTTCTCCATATTCGCGACCGCTCCAGACGTATGGCAAAACTGCTTAGTCTTCTTGAACACTACTTTTGTCAGCACAAAAATACGCTATGTCGTCATTTTAGCATTACCACATTTAAGCTTAAACAATATAAAAATATCACCATTCGTTCAAACATGCTGACCATGCAAATACTATAGGGAGCGAGAGAACTGCCCCTATGGGAATTAATAGGGTGGTGGTACTGCACGGGATATGTCACCAAGCTACTATCACTCGACTTTGGTAACGTGTTTTGTGTACTTTT
This sequence comes from Rhipicephalus sanguineus, assembly GCF_013339695.2. Taxonomy (NCBI): domain Eukaryota; kingdom Metazoa; phylum Arthropoda; class Arachnida; order Ixodida; family Ixodidae; genus Rhipicephalus; species Rhipicephalus sanguineus. The sequence continues at coordinate 69,868 of NW_023614463.1, forward strand.
GCAGTTCTTAATGCATCTGATGACATCAGCTTTATGGAGCGTTCATTCTCAACTCGATAAAACTATCAAGATTCTTTTCCCACGTTGAGGAATTACAGGAATGGAATTGAACTGCCCGGCCATTCCCGCAGTGGGAATGGGCTAAGTTTTTTTCATTCCGAGGAATTGAAAGGACTGGAATTGCGGAAAGTTCTCATTCCCCGGAATGGAATTGGAATGGAATGGAGGCGCCCATTCCGCAACACTGGTGGGTGTCTCAGATATGGACGTGCATTCCGCGGCGAGAAACTCCGGTGATAGGCAGCAGAAAAAGGAATCGCGTTAAAGGAGTACTGAAACAAATTTATTAAGGCGAACACCTTAGATGCCTCATCAAACGCGAAAATTGACCGGCGTCCCGCGTCGGCATCCCACGCCGGCGGCGTGAACACGAGCGATGAAAAAAAAAATCAGCACGTGATGACATCACCATATGATGTCATAATGACGTCGCAGATCGCCATAATTTGTGATATAACCATGAAGCCACATGGTGACGTCATAACACGGCGTCAATGCTTGGTCAAAGGTGAGATGATGCCGGAGGCGGCGCAAAACCAGGTGAGGCCTAGAAAGCTCACAATGCCTCCGATCATAGAGGCATTGCAAAAGCATGTCAGTTGCAAAAAGCTTTCGGAGGGCGGCGTGTGAGGTTGAATACATCGATTTAGAAGAAAAAGAAGAGCAAGGTGGCTTTGGCGTTCGAGCCGACTGAGGCGGATGCATAGGGGACCCTGCGAGCTTTTACATCGTGTTATGTTGCAATAAATAGCTATCGGCCCACTTATCATGGCTCGAGACCTCGTTTCCTCGAGCTCGCGGCAGTTTGGAGACGTATTTATAGCGCCCGGTCGCAGTTTCGGTCTCATAAAGCGCCGGGAAAGGCGGGACCAAGTAGGGACGGTCGATTAAGTTTTTTTAATCGATTAACAATTAAAAGTTCATTGATTTAGTCGTTAATCGATAAATCGCTATCGACGGGGGTGTTTTGGTCGATTAATCAATTAATCGACATTTTGGGCGGGCGTTTTAAAAAAGGCTGAAACACATTTTGTAATTATGAAAAATTCGTAAACAGGGTTTGTGTGCTGGAGCCGACGTTTCGACAAGTGGACTTGTCTTCTTCAAGGCTGCAATTGTTGCAACTGCAACTACGACTGCGTCCAGCATTTCGCCTTCATCGAAATGCGACCGTAGCGGCCGGAATCGAACCCATGACCGAAAACAGTTGCAGCCTTGAAGAAGACAAGTCCGCTTCTCGAAACGTCGGCTCCAGTACACAAACCCTGTTTACGAATTTTTCATCGCAATCTTCCATCTTCTCCTGACTCCTGCATTTTTTGGATATTGTAAATTTGTAGCATCCCATTTATTTGTTTGGTAGGTCGGAGAAAGACAAAAAACGCGCGTAACAGTTTCTTGAAAAATTTTGGCTCCTTTGCTAAACAGTAAACATAATTGGTGTTAACGGCTTGTGAAATCATGAGCAACGCATGTTACAAAGCCAAATGAGGAAGGAAATCAGGGGTGATGGAGGGTCGAAGTTATGAAAAATTCTCGAATTTGTGCTGCTGGATTGTTGTGGAACATAGAATGCCCTTATAAATGGCACTTATTAATGCGTATGCTGTGTTTTAGCGCTGAGAAACGACGCAGGGCGACAGAAAGTACGAGGACACCGCGCTGCAGCTTTCTCGTTTCTTACATCGTCCTGCCTTGTATCATTGCGGTAAACCACAGTATATGTTGTACCAAACTAGTCGGTTTTGCTGAACCTGTTGAGTTTAGGTAGGTCACCACCTTGGAGAAAAAATTTTACGGTTGCAGTCAAAAAGTTATAATTATGGTTTTGGCTTGTAGGGCTGAGGTAAATGTAAACTTTAGAATGATGAAACTGCTAAAAATGTAAAACACAAAATTTATAAAAATCAAAATCTGCCAAAATATGCATGTTGCGCCAACAGTCATAACTACAAAATGGTTGGTGCGATTGAAACGCGACTTGGCAGGTACGTAGTGAGGACACTATCCTGTGCATCTAACCTCCGCGATCCCCACATCTCTAATCTAAGGCGCATTATCATAAAAAGAATTAAAAAGGTTATATTTGACTGGCTTGTTTTTCGCATAACTGGCCATTGTACAAAAAGTTACAGCTCATTTTCAATAATTCTGCTTGAATGTACAACTCAACGTATAAAAAAATAGTATGCAAAATTGTATGTAAATATGTTTAGCAGAAGGAAAGTTATCACTGTTCGCGTAAGTGGAGGATGCAAAAAATCATGTTTTGAGAAAAATGACTTTTAAAAGCTTCAGTCGAATGTACATATCATAAAGAAACATTCAATATGTCTGAAATTCTCCAGGATCGTAGCCTGGGACATGCTCTGAAGCGGCACGTTCTCCTTTTGAACGAGGTGAATCACATATATTTTTTTCTAGCTCATTTTGCGTCTCCAGCTGACTGCCAACACTCAAAGGATGTGCCAATAAACAACACACCAACACCGGAGCAGTGGGAGGCTGCACTGTCCTGCTCGAAGCCTGAAGAACAGCTCAGGCTGATCGACAGAGCTCGCAAGATGGCAAAGGCCACAGGCGCCCTGGACTGAGGGCTCCACCTTTGCCGGGAGAATTTCTTTGCAGCAATAAAGTTTTTCATTCACATCTATGTGCGCCACAGCGGGTCCACGCTTGGTATATTGATTCCATAACTTGCGTTGATGCTTCTTTTTAGTCCTATACTTTGCCATATTTCATGGAGTACTATAGCTTTCTCTTTGAAAGGCCACAACTAAGTCCAAGAGCTAGAAGTGGTGTACGAAAAAGCACAAACAGCCGAGCGAAAACGCGCACAACTTAAACAACAGAGTGCCGCAGCCGTGTAGTGGAAATTTTCAAATAAATCGAAAACATCATGCCCCACAAGCTTTAGAATGTACTTAGACACTTATCATTATGTAATATGTATAAGGAAAAACAGTTATGACGACATGGCAGTTGCTGTGGAACCAGAAACCTTCAGTTTCGGTTTCGAAAGCGTTTTAAAGGTGTTGGAAAAAGGGTCACAACTTTCGAACGGATCAAGATAACTACATAATTCTTTTTGCTAAATGTTCTTGAATAGACAGGGAGCTTGAAAATGTCAAAATAAAAAAATCATTTTTTTTCAAAAAAATTTGTTTTTGAAGGCGGTGACCTACCTTAAACGCTGCAGAATTAAACAAGAAATAAGGAAGTCAAATAATAATTAACCCCTCCTAATAACCCCTCCTGACGACGACGCGCGGAGCTCGTGCTATGCTCTTCATTGCAATTCGAGCGCCCGGATGAACCGCCCACTGTCAAAAAACATCACAAGGCATGAAACTAAAATTAAGACTTAAACGACACGTGGAATGCATTGAAGAACTGATAAGTGTTCCGCGATTTCTAGCGGAGGGTTCTGAGGTACTGGCTAACATCTTGGTTTTTTACATTTTCGATGTTGCGCGGAAGGTACCTCGATGTGTGTGACGGGCTACTCGTGTTCCTCAAGCATCCACATGCCGCATGAAAACCGCACATTGCTGTTGTCTTAGCTCTTCAACAGTACTGTGTATTGACTCCATATATCTATGGTCATTTAGCGCGAAACGACGAAAGAAAGGAGAGAAAAGGCGCACTGTGTTCGCTAAGAGTGTGAGAGCTCCCTCTTTTCTTTCGTCGTTTGGGACCATAGGTATATGGAGTCAGTACTGTGTATGAACCGAGTAGCCCAACAGCAAGTACTTTTTGAACAATAATTTCACCTGATAACACCTAATGACGACGACGCGCGGAATGACCTTCTTCCGTGGCACTTTACATGCGTTGCCGGAAACATGCCACCCTATCTGCGCTGCCGACATCATCCAGCCAGCCCAATTCTCACTTCCGTCGCTCAGGCTCATAAGATAGTGTGCGCAGCTTCAGCAGCCATTTCACTTGGATGGGTTTCCTTTTCACGCCTAGTTATTCCAGAACTAAGTACACACGCATATTTATGCCACAGAAACGCGAAATCTATTAAACCTTTAGATGCTATTAGAACTACGTCAAATCTCTTAAACCTCTAGATGCTATTAGAACTACAAGCGACACACGATTTCATCGAGTGTGTCCATGCGTTACCAAACGTTAGAACACGTAATATCAACGCTGACTATTTCCCGCATTGAATGAACAAAGGAACGTTCCTAAAAGCCGTCAGAATCTGCAGACCTTCAAAATCCCTAGGCTTCATACGTTCTCGTCTAATAAAAAATAACCAAGTCTGCGAGAAAGACATGGCACAATGACAGCGTCAGAGAGAGAAGTGGACGCTAGCACACCGAACACTGTTTGAAGGCTCTTACTGTAATACTGAGCATGAAAAGGGGTGGTTTAATGTGTATACAATTATCCTAACACACTGAGGAGTGCTCTCTGATCAAAAAAGTATGTCGTGAGAGAGAGAGAAATGAACTTTATTTTTGACCAGGCTCTTGGTACTTGAGCCCTAAGGTGGGTGGCCTCCTCAGTCCAGGTAGCCATGGCTCGCTGCCGCCGCCCGAGCCCTGTTCACCAATCGTAGCTGGTTGTCAGGGTCTTGCGTCACCAGCAGAGCCTTCCACTGGTCTTCTAGTTCTTTCTCTATGTCTGCTCCTTCCTCTGCGTTTCCGCTTGGGGGTGATGACGGTGGGTGTTGCGACATAGACTTGCCTTTAAGGCATAATATCTTGTATGTATATGTGTATTAGAAGTGCGCCGTTAGGCCAGTGTTGTGTATGAAGTGAAGCAGTGCCTAGTGGAATCTGTTATGTATCCAGCGGTCATAACTGGTCGTGTCACTGTCGCGAAGGCCTGCTTGCACAAGGTGACGGAAGCGTTCCGACAGCAACACTTGGGTCATGCAGCGTGACAACACAGGAACTTTATCGTTAATGAGAGTGGGAAAAAACATCCTCATTGTGAGAATGAGTGTGGCAAGAGTGTAATGTTGGGCTTGCTGGCGATGCATGACTGTTCACGTAGCGGAAACGTTTGACACAGCACTGGAGATGGGACTACGACGAGCGCTATCTTTCAACAACTTTTATTCCGGAGAGCGTACGTATACTTACTTTTGAAATGGGAAAAGACAAAAAACTGTGCTAAAAGGACCCAAATTCCACCCGCAAACATCTCACAATTTCAGGAGATTAAACTCTTTTTCACACAGACCAAGGAAGGAAGTGTTGACGCAGTCAGGCCCTAATCTACAATAGCTCTCTGACTCGATAATTTCTCTCATTAGTTTATTTTGTGTTTTACTACCTTGATGGTCTTATAAAAAAGCGGATTGCAGCCACAACGTACCCAGCATGTTTGCGGAGCTTGTCACTAATACATCCGCCAGTTGGCCCTATGTACTGTTCTTCACATGGAAGAGATATTTGACAGGTGACATATTCTGCGCGCATGACAAAGGGATTTTACAGCGAAAGCTGTTATCATATCACAACAAGGGCCATTTATGGCGCCGTCGATGTCCGCCGCCGCCGCTGGTGTCCATAACCGCTATCGCGCGAAATAAAAAAAAATTCCGGGATGGAACGGCGTTCGAACCTGGGTCCTCTGCGGCGTGGCTCTGAGGTATTCTACCTCAGAGCCAGGCCGGCGCTTGAAACTGCTTTGCAAAAAGACCCTATACAGGCTTCATGTCGGGAAGGAACCCCATTGACGTATGTAATATAGCGTGGTAGAAGAGTAAAATAACACCAGGCGTCAGACGACGCGAATTCTGTAACCAGGCGTCACACAATGCAAATTGCGCAACGAGCGGGTTGTTGAATGCTTCCAACCTATTACAAAGGGCTCTGCCATAATTCTTCATCGTCATCATCCACAGCATCATCAAAGTGCATATAATGCCTCACAGGTGTTAAGCGGCTACCACGGTTCTCCACAGAATGACGAAAAATGGCATTGTGGCTGCTTCCCTACTTCACAGAAAAGTATGATGATTTATAGCGTAGTGAGTTCCTCGCATCCTCAATTTAAGTTTAACCCTCTTTGTAAGTCTCCAGGTTTCTGCTCCGTAGGTAAGTACCGGTAAGATGCAGCTGTAATATACCTTCCTCTTGAGGGATAGTGGTAGACTACCATTCATGATTTGATAATGCTTGCCGAATGAGCCCCATCCTTATTCTTCTAGTTATTTCACTGTCATGGTTCGGCTCCGCGGTTACTACCTGTCCTAAGTAGACGTACTCCTTTACAACTTCCAGTGTCTCGCGACCTATCGCAAAGCGCTGTTCTCTGCCAAGATTCATGTTCCACATTACTTTAGTTTCGTGCATATTAATTTTCAGACCTACTCTTCTACTTTCTGTATCCAGTTCAGTAATCATGAGCTGTAATTCGTCTCCCGCGTTCCTCATCAATGCAATGTCATCAGCGAATTTCAGGTTACTGAGCGACGGAAAGGAAAATGGTAGATGCTATCTTAAGAGACAGGAAGAGAGCAGAGTGGGTGAGGGAACAAACGGGGGTTAAGGATATCATAGTTGAAATCAAGAAGAAGAAATGGATATGGGCCGGGCACGCAGCACGTCGGCAGAATAACCGGTGGTCATTCTGTTCCGACGTGGGAGCGGCCCGCAACGTGCTAGGGCGCGTTCCGGGGGACCGAAATAAAGTTTATTCAACCATCCATTAAGGGCAACTGACTGGATTCCAAGAGATGGCAAACGCGGGAGGGGGAGACAGAAAACTTGGTGGGTAGATGAGACTAAGAAGTTTGTAGGTAAAAAATAACGTGGCAGCAGAAAGCACATGACCGGGTTGATTGACGGAACATGGGAGAGGCCTTTGCCCTGCAGTGGGCGTAGACAGGCTGATGATGATGATGATGTGTTCCTCGCAAGTGCACTTCTATTGGTTGCCAAGGAAGCCCATAAGGCCCGCATGATCCATTTCCTCAGGGTCTCAATAATGTTCTTTCTCTCTTACACTCTCTCTCTCTTTTTCACTTTAACACATGTTACATAGCGTGGTGGGAGAGTGAAATAAAGACCGGGCGTCACGCAATGCGAATTACGTAACTAGTGGGTCGTTTAAAGCTTCCAACGCATTACAAAGGGATCAGCCATTATTCTTCATCGTCATCGGCCGTTGCATCAACAAAGTGCACATAATGCCTTACAGATGGTACCTCGCTTCTCCGCAGAATGACGAATAATGGCGTAGTGGGTGCTTCCAAACTTCACAAAAATTATGATTTTTGGCGTAGTGGCTACGTTGCTAGTGTACTTACCCCAAGAGAGTTTATTACGGGTTCTAGAAATGCTGCTCTTCCAGCTTTCGCTGTGACTGTGATGCGCTTTCCTTGCAGGCCTGGCGTTTTTTATGCCTTAGAACGGTCTCGCTTTGTGATTTAAGATTTATTTTGCACAAGCAGGACAGTTTCATCGGGGCAGAAAATGCAACCTTTACGCCGGCATTTCTCCGGCGTTTTTCAAGTTGTGGGAAACTCCATGAATATACGGAACTGCGACAAGCTTACAAACAACAGTTGGAAATAAATTACACTACTGGTGTCGCACCAAGAGAAATCATTGCACACGTTTTATGAAAATGATTTACCACTGCATCAGCCTGGAAGAAAAGAGGAAGGCGAGTGTTCAAAGCACTGACCGATGCGGGAATTTTTAAGGCATGCGCAGTCCAGATGCAGCATTTGAGCAAATGTGATATTTGAACGTCGCATTAAATTGTAAATGTCTTGACACTACTATCCTCTCCTTTATGCGCACTCGTGATGTGAGACTTTGGGAAGCACGTGACTGTATACCGCCGCCAGCATGGAGGTGTCGACGCACCTGTCGCTAACGGCGCTGTCAAAGAAATTCTTCTTTACGAGTATAAAGCGGCTTCACATAGACTCGCTCTGCCTCAGTCCACTTCAGCAGGGGCTGAGTTCCAACAAGTCAGGCAGAATGACATCCGTCAGTTCCATGGCGTCAAGAGCACTATCAAAGCCCGCCAGGTCCACGAATGAGCGATCATTGACGTCCTCGTCATAAAAATACTTCTGAACATCGGGCAGCCTTAGGCACCACTGGTCCGGAGGTGTTGCCGCCCCAAGCAGTGACCCGGCACCGGCTAGGCGGCAGGTGGGAGACGGCTGAGCGATTTGTTCTTCTAGATCAGAACCCTGGCTCCAACGAATGCGCATGAAACCGCTCTCACTGACAGGACTCGAATGCGGGACCATGTGGAGGGGCGTCGTGGAAGAGGTCCTTGTCATAGAGTCGTCAGTCACTGGGCTTAGCGGTTGGCCGCCCTGACGCGCGTTAGTTAGCTCTTCTCCGACGACGTTGCAAAAGAGCCTGCGCCGAACGGATATGCGGCCTGGGATTCCTTCATGGGCTGCTCGTCTGTTTTGAGCCGCATGGAATGTGTAGTAGTCCCCCAGTACTGTGCTGAGGTGAACCTCTGGGGGTACTGAAAGTGTCGTCTGGCTCCACACTGTGGCTGTGTGGAGCTCTCGTCCCGGTTGCGTGCCACTATTCTCTCCAACGACATCGGCGGCTGGAGTAGGGCTTCTCACCGTCGATTGAGGTTCTGGTGGTGACGGAACGATTTCACGGGATGAGAAGAACAGGTCGATGGCCTGCTGCGACTGCTCCTCAAACGGGTCGTAGCCCTCTTCTGGCTGAAGAGAACTGAGCTCTTCTTCATCGATGTTAACCGGAAACAGGGCGGCCATCTGCTCGATTGACCACCTGAACGAGCGTGACGATGCCGGTGCTTCTGGGCTTCTCAATCGAAACATCGACGGCGAGCAGAGTAGTTGACTGAGCTGTTCTGCTTGCACTTCGAAGGGGTTTGTTCTGTTGCAGTATTTGTTGTTGCTGGAGATGCTGTTGCTGCTGCTGCGGCGGCGACGGATGCCGCGTCTAGTCTGTGGCTCCTTATCCGCCATTGCGGTGTTCCCGTCGCGAGGGTATTCGGGCTCGCAGAATAAGGAACCAATCTCTTCACCACCGGCGCTAGAGTCACTGCTGCTGGTGCTGCTGCGCACGAAAGAGTGCGGAAATTCGGCCATTGTCGCTGCTCCTTGAACACGATGCAGTCGCCTGGATATTTGAAGATTCCGTGCTGGGTTGCTGCCACGTGCAAAACGGGGCTTGCAAAGAGCCCAATGTATCTAAGATGCCGTTGTCAGAGGAAGGTGCATGCTTTCAGTGAGAAGCATCAAAGCCTTGCATTTCCGTGGGGCGTTGGCGGTAGCCTTCACAAGTAGACTTGGACGTTCAGCCGCCGCTGTGGTGGCACCAGCGGTCCTTCACACGTCAGCGCTGCCTTTAGGCGCCCAGGTTGACTTGACAGCACATGAGACAGCTAAAGGTACGCTGGCCCACCTTGACCTGGTTGAGACGTGAACTCGGAGCCGCAGGAGCAGCGTCGGCTTTCTGAGCGGGCATGCGAAGCGGCGCGAGAATAGATGCTGCTGCTGCTGCTGATGATGGGGCCGTGAGGGCGGAGAACTGACGTATAGTCGTTTCCTTCGATCTCATGCAAGTCGCTCGTAACAAGATTGTAAGTAAATGTACAAAGCATTGGACAGTTGGTTGACATTAAGCGATATACCTCAGCCCGCTATGTAGAATATGCAATCAACCGAGTCGTAATAGAATGAAACAAAATAATTTCTGCTAATAAAGGTGTATAAATCGATATGAAATGTGCGACCCTTGGAAATCGTCTTCTTTCTCAGCGCTCGGTTACTATTATTTTAAGCCTTACATTACGAAAAGACAGCTATTCCTATTCAACTATGTCGAAGAATATTATAAAATGAACGTGACAATCTGTTCGACTTATAAAAGTAATATCTAATACCAGCCGTCCCTGTTGCAGAGAGAGATAGAACCTTTTATTTAGAGAACTGTCAGTGCTCTTCCTTGTTGGTTGTAGCCCTTAGTTGTTATTGTTGTTCCTCAGACATTTGGCGCAACCCACCTAGGGGGATATACCTCGGGTAGGTATAGCGTGGCAGCAGAAAGCACAGGACCGGGTTGATTGGCAGAACACGGGAGAGGCCTTTGCCCTGCAGTGGGCGTAGACAGGCTGATCAAGATGATGATGATGACCTCGGGGGATAGGCCATGAATCGGATGGAGCCTTTCTTCAAGAAATAATTCACTTTCTGAAGGAAACGGTTTTAAAAATGAATAGTTTATGCGTTACACAATAAGAGTACAACTTCATCAAGCTTAATGAGAAAAAAAAACGAAAGAAAAACGGCCAAAAATACATGGATATACAGCTGTGATAAGGAAAGAAATGTTCGAAAAAGAAACTGAACTAATTCAGGACCCCATGGTCTCGCGCCAGTTCACGTGCCCGCTGGAAAAGCCGACGCTGCTCCTGCAGCTCTGAGCTGGTCAGCGCTGTCTCCAAAAGTTGCGCGATTGTTTCGCCTTTGAGTGTTCCAGTTAACATTTCTCTTCAGTATCGTCAAGAAACGATTCCCCAAAATGAGTGCGTTAAATATCTAGGCGTATTTTATGATGAACAACTACGTTGGCGCACTCACATTGCGCATGTTAAATATAAGGCAACACGCGCTGCTAGGATGTTACGTAAACTTAGCCAACAACCCATTGGGCTATGCCGAGACAATCTACTTATGATTTATCGTATTTACGTTCGTCCTATTCTACAATTCGGTCGCATTTTGCACTCTGAAGGACGAGCACACAAGATTATTTCTCTGGTTCCTTTAGAGCGAGAGGCTCTGCGAAGTTGTCTAGGGGTACCAGATGTTGGAACATCGCTAGCGCATCTATGAAAAGCGCGGTTTCTGGTACGAGCAGTGGAAGAAGACGACGACGATTCGATTTATTCTCTTGGTTCTCTCTTCATACCTAAATTTTTATTTACACAGAGCTGGTCTGGCAGCTTCTTCTAATTGTTCTTTTTGCGGAGTACATGAGTCATCAGAACATTATCCGATTCACTGTAACAGATACTCTTCCTTGCGTAAATTGACTTTAGCTACCGTCTTCCGACTCCTTAGATTGGAGTTAAGTGCACCAAATGTACTTTCATTCGGCGCTTTGTCCCTTGGATACAGTGACGGGAAGATTACCGATGCCCTGCAGGAGTTTATTGAAGGTTCACAGAGATTTAGGCTATAGAATCAATCTTTCCACTTGTTTTCCTACTTTTCAAAATTTCTTTATTCTTTTTTATTCAAATTCTCCGCTTCATTGTTTATATGATTTTCTATTTCTATTCTTAATTTTTTTTCATTTTACTTCTCTCCTCTTAAATAGAAAAATCTACGCTTTACCTTAACAATTTGATTTTAAAAACTATCCGGTTCTTGGCCAATCCCCCAGCGTGGGTGTGTGCCAAAGTTATAGGATCTACTCTACTCTCTACTTGAGGTCACACTGATGGCCAGGAATTCTCCTGGTCAGGATCGTCTCCGTGGACGGCCTCATTGCATAACAATGACTTACCTCTGGACCTATTTCTCCGCAATGGTGTGAGCAGCATTCCCGTCGCTCTGGTACCCTTGGGTGGGCACTTCCTTAAGTTGAATAACCCCAAGGCGATTCAGGAACAGCTCCATGCAGTGACTCCAGGCTACCAGAGCATTACCGACGTGCGGCAGTTTGGTCGTGGTGGAATGGTGTGCCGCTGGCCAGACCAGGAATGTGTAAAAGGCCTTTTTAAATGTTCCTCCTTTGCATCGGTCCCGGTGAGTGCGTATATACCACCACACCTGGCCTGTACTAAAGGCATCGTAAGAGGTGTAGACGCACAACTGAGCCCTGCTGAAACACTTGAAAAGCTTTCTGTGGCAGGAGTAGTGGCTGTCTATCGATGCAATCGAGTTGTAGACAACAAGCGAGTCCCCACGGAGTCAGTGATTGCGACTTTTGCTGGCACTTCATGTCCTTCTGAAATTAACGCATGGCCCTTAATCTTCAGAGTGGATCAGCTTGCGTCTCGTCCATTACAATGCAGGAACTGTTGGAGATTTGGGCATAGCGCCGGCGGATGTAAATCAGACGGCCGATGTTGCAGATGTGGCGACGCACACTCAAATCGAGAATGTACGGCCCAAGAAGACATGTGCTGCTTGTGTGATGGACAACACGCTGCTGACAATGCAAATTGCCCAATTAGCAAGAAATGCATGTCCTAAATTGTAGGCAAACGACGGTGCTCTAGGAGAGAGGCCTTTGCTACTGTAAAGCAGAGGTTGCATGGTTATGTCGGCGTTACAGTCCGCGAAATGTACACTGAAACGTCTCTTGCACAGGCAATTGAGATAGCTGTAGAAAAAGCTATGGCTAAGGTAATGGATCAACTAGCAATTAGTATCACCGAATGCATTGCTCAAGCTGTCAGCAATCAAATTGCTAAGCTTCTAACGCCAGCACCAACAGGCACTCCGGAGTCCCCTCAATTGCTAAATGCAAGTGAAGATAATAAATCATGTAACGATAAGGAGAATGCTGCCGATACCATCTGTGGCTCCCCAGTGTGTCACTAGGATGTTGGTCAGGAACATGTGCTTGACTTACATGTGGTCACAGATGTCGATCTTGAGGCCCGGGCTCAAAAACGTTGAACAGTGCTGCTCCCCCTTCTCCTCAGAATAAATAAAAAAAGCTCCCGCCCAGTAAAGTGCTGAAGGAGAGTATTTTGGAGAAAGTTGTCTCCACAACAATTCTTCCGCCAAATTAGCATCACTGAAAGTTTTACAGCGGAATTGTCGCTCGATATTTGCTGCTATTACTGATGTGCATTGTCTTAGTTCTCAGGTAAATCCTCACTTAATGTTAATGCAAGAATCTTGGCTTTCTCCAGAGAGCAATTTTTATTTTAAGAATTACCGTTCGTTTAGATTAGACCGCCCTTCCCAAGGTGGTGGCATAATTACAATGATATCAAACAGGATTTGCCACAAAGAAAAGTTGACATTATAACTGCTCGATCCAGAATATGAAATATTAGTTATAAGCATAAGACTTCCGTCTGGTCAGAATTTTTCAATAGCCAATGCTTACTTCCCTTCAGGCGTGCACGACACCCGGCCATTGGACACGATAATTGGCATGTGTGGAAGAAATTTTTTATTAGCAGGGGACTTCAACTCTCATCATGTTACTTGGCGGTTAAAAAAATCACAGCATATCCACGGAGTGAATGATGATGAGTGGGCGAAGCTGCGGAGGTTCATCGGTAAACCGTGAATCTTCCGTGATTCTATTCTGCCCAGTACATCATTACCGACGTGAGATCGGGCGCGTTTATACTAAAGGTTCGATGAGAGTTATGACGACTTGCAGGTCACTTTAATTTTACATGCACGCTGTGAATTTTCATTGTTTAATCACGCACAGAAGAAATCGCACACACGCACTACCTTGGAGGTCAAAATCCAGTGCCCATATATACGGGGTGGTCAGTGAACGGTTAGTGCAGCGCGAGCGGTCGGTTTTTTCAATCAAGACGCTGCCTCGCGACGCTGCCTGCGTCAGCGCCGCTGCGCCGCGAGGCAAGATAGGGGGGGGGGGGACGTAGGAGAGGAGAAATAGGGGGAAGCGTAGGAGAGGAGAGGGCGATACATATCACGTACTGTACGGGAGATCCGTTTACGCCGGACAACGGAGACGTGACAAGGTTAGACTAAGAGGAGCTACGCCCCTAAAACTGATGCGCGCGGAAGCCACTTGTGGGATTGGTCACAGGATAATCACTTAACATGCTTAAATTCAGGAAGCCCTACGTACGGGAAAAGTCGCATTGCGTCATCCTTAGATGTGACTTTCGCTAGCTCCAGCCTAAATATTTCGGCTTCGTCAGTGGTTGACTGTGCTACAAATAGCGACCACCTGCCGATAACATTTGAAATAATAAGTCCGGTTGCCCCATCAGTTTCGAACGCGCATAAGTTCATTAATTACAATAAATTTAAACAATCATTGCTTTCTTCACTCGCTACAATATCCCATATGAGCACGAAGTCGAAAGCGTTGTGCATCTGCTCTGTCTTACACAATTCTCGCGAGAAAGCTAAATTCGTGGTCTCGTCAGTTGCGCAGAATCCTAACTCTCCTTGGTGTACTGATGATTATTCTCGGGACTATAGACGTAGAAAGGCATCCTATAAAAAGTTGCTGTGCAATCATTGTCCTCAAAATTGGAAGGACTACCAGTTCTACGCTGGCGCTTTTAAAAGAACTGTTTTGAAAGCAAAAGAAAATTACGATATTCGGACGTTCGATTACCTTTCTAAATCTAACAATAAACGCGCATTATATAGATTTCTGCGTAAAAAGAAAATGATTCCGCGGCCTATCAATGCAGATTCTATCAGTTTGTCTCCGCAAGAAATAAAAGAATCGTTGCAAACAATTGGTAGAGGGCTAGAGCATCGTTTTTCCTCTCAACTATCACTACCTCCTTTGCAAGCTATATTTGATGAAGATTTCTCAGAAATTTTCGGTTCGGAATTATCACAGGTGTTAGGTAGCTTACCATCAGCTGCTCCTTGCCCGGACGGAATCACGTCTTCAATGCTGAAAATGCTAAATAAGGAATCCCAAGTCTTTTTATTAGATGTAATCAATCACTCAGTAAGAATGGCATGGCTACCATCAGATTGGAAATTAGCTAAGGTAATACCGTTACTTAAGGTTCCGGGTAAGGAGTATGTATTGGACAACATTCGGCCCATTGCGCTTACTTCAAATTTTGTAAAATTAATCGAGAGACTGTTAAACACACGCCTAATAAATTTCATTAATGAGAGACAAATATTAAATCCAGCACAAATTGGTTTCAGATCAGGATGCTCTATATGGCAGGCTAATATAGATATCGAAAGTCGTATACTATTAGCTAGGCGCGAAAGAAAATATGCGGCGTTAGTCACTCTTGACATCGCAAAAGCATACGACAGCGTTGAACACATAATTTTAATCAATCAGCTTCACAACCTTAACTTTCCAAAGTATATTCAGGCGTGGATTGCGGAATAGAACGATCTATTGCTTCCAAAACGGCATCTCGTCTTCTA
>NW_023614463.1:90000-100001 GCF_013339695.2 Rhipicephalus sanguineus
GTAAGTTTAGACTGATAAGCTGTTCCGTGAGAGCTCTATCGACGTACATTTCGCAAACATGGATTAATTATTAGGAGAGAAACTGGATTTTAAAGTTTCATTCTTGAATTATGCGACGAAGTTTAAGCAGCCGAATGCCACTTTGCCGTCACAGACTGCAAGACCTTTTTCGTGTTTTGACCTTATTGGCTCGAAGAATTTCTTGAACTTGTCCTGCTAAGCCACCGTTTCGCTTAGCACGCAATGTAGGACCTAAATATTTTGACAGATACGCAACTATGCAGACCCCAGCAGACGCAGTAAGAATTTAGTTGGTGCGGGTGCCGTGAGGTGCTGTCATCACTTGTAGTTCCCTCTTGACAATTTTCTCGCTTACCAAGCGTCTTCTTGCTGCCAGAGAGGTGCTTCTGGCATTGTGAAAGGGGGCGCACGAATGCGATAAAATTCGATAAATTTCGTCCCAAGTGCGTAGCACTTTAGGGGCCCGGCACCAGTAGGTGGTCCATCCGCAGATCTCATGTGGCGTGATCACGCTTAAAATCCAGTGAACCATGGAGGCCTAAACCAAGGCAAGCAATGCTCAAAACCGGGTTAAAGTAAGCGAGCAAAGTCTAAAATAAAATAAATAACAGAAATAACCAAGAAATAATCGAAATAATTAACTTAAGATTGCTAGAAACGCTTCGGAAACATGAGGCTGACACTCGCGCCGCGCAAGAGAGGGCGCCACCTCGTCGCAAAGCGCGCGATTGCTTACCCCCCCCCCCCCCGGCGCTTTTCCGGTGCCTTTGTTGCTATCATCTGAAGGGGGACACAAGCTGACGGAACTCGCTGCGGACGACACGTATCTCAACCACCTAACAAGCAGGAAGTCAATAAAGCGCAGGGAGCAGTAGCGCGCATGTCGCACACCGAGTTCGCGAATTTCCCTTACAAGATTCTACTCGTGCCGGGGAAACCGTACATGCTTGCATCAAACACTGACGTCATCGGTGGTTCGGTAAACGGAGCAGTGCGAACTCTACGAACGGGAATCGCTGGGTGCCCGTGCTACGCACTTCCTCAGGTTTCACACTAGTCGAGCTGCATTTAGCGCAGGATTTAGAACTACACCAATCGGCTACACAAGAACTACATTAGCGCTAGATTTGAATTTTTTTGTTGCATTGAGTGCCTCTTGAAAAATGCATGTGCGCTACGAGAGAGAAACAACATTTATTGAAAAAAAAATGTGGCTCATTGCGGGTGGGGCCCTTCTTCCAAGGCTCCACTGGCTATAGCGGCTCGGCGGGCCTGACTTAGGGTTGGCAGTTGGCTTCCCAGAGTCTGTTCAGCTAGTCGCGCCTCCCACGACCACGTGTGTATTGGGTGCGTATGTCCTGTGTCGACTGTAGCCGGTCGCTCGGGACAGCGGTAGGTTATGTGTGTGAGTGTTGGAATATCTCCGCACCACGGGCATGCGTTGGGATATCTCTCTGGGTGCATGACATGAAGCCTATGCAGATTCGGATAGGTATTGGTCTGCAGGCGGCGCCAGTCCCGCGCTTGGTGCCTGTCGAGGTCCTTGTGAGGAGGTGCCCCGATGCGGCAATCTAATCTTTGTTTGTCTAGGATGCCACGCCATGTCACCCCATCATCTGTGTCCTCTTCAGTGGCGGGTGGTCCTGGGGCTCGGCCGCTGAGTACTCGAGCTTGGCAATGAACTAGTTCATTGCCATCCTGGCCCGTATGGGCCGTACACCAGACTATCCCGCGATCAAATAGGAGTTCGCTTCCCAGTAGCTGGATGGGCTTTGTTGGTAATATGCCCTTGAGGTACATTCGACAAGCTGCCTGCGAGTCTGAAACCACGTAGGCAGAGATACCTTGTTGGTCTGCCATTCGAATGGCAGAGCGATAGCAGTTGCCTCGGCTGCCGCGGAGGATGAAGTAAGTATGGTCGCGGAGTTGGCAAGTTTGCCCCGGTTGACTACAGCGAGAGCGTAGGCGGGAGCTTGCCCTTGCTGCTTTGGGTAGGGACAAAAGTCTGTATAGTAAACGTCAGGGTAGTCCTTTAGTCGTTGGAGCTTCTGTACTCGAGCTTTGCGGCGTCCTTTATAGTGATATGGATGCATATTGCGGAGGATAGGATGCGTCACGATGCGTTGTCTGAGATTTTGTGAGAGCAGATTGGTGGCTTCTGAACAATATTGCGGTGAGATTGGAAATCCGAGTCTTTGTAAGAGAAATTTCCCCTGTTGTGTGCCGCAGAGCCTTTCTCGCTGGGAGATGAGTGTGACAGCTGCCAACTCCTCGAAAGTATTGTGCACCCCCAGTGCTAGCAGGTGTTGAGTGCTTGTACTGGTAGCTAGTCCAAGGGCAGCTTTAGTCGCAAGTCGAATTAATATGTCGGCTTGCTCCTGCTCTGTTTTGCGGGTTACCTGGAAAGGGAGGGCGTAGGTAAGCCGGCTCAAAACCAGTGCTTGCACAAGCCTCAGCGTGTCGTGTTCAGTCATGCTATTATTTCCTCTGGATATTCTTCTAATAAGTCCTGTCAGGTTTTTATTGTATACCTCAGCTTATCCAGGGCTACCTTGACGCTCGTTGTTTCTTGAATGTACATGCCGAGTATCCGAAGGGTGTTAACTCTTCTGAGTGGGGATCCTCCCAATTAAATTGTTAGCTCAGGTGCTCGTCGAGACCGGGACTTATATGGTCGTATATGAATGTATTCTGACTTTGCCGGTGCGCACCTCATCCCGGCTTTTTTTAGGTAGTCTTCCACTATACTCAGGGCAGTTTGCAGAGTATCCTGGCGTTCCCCGTAGGAACCCTGTGTGGTCCAAAGGGTGATATCGTCTGCATACATTGCAAAGCCAAGGCGGGTTTCATGAGTCAGCGTTATGGCCAATCTGCGTAGCCCGACATTGAAAAGAAAGAGAGACAATACAGAACCTTGCGGTGTGCCTTGATTGGGCATACTTAAGGGGTTGGATTTTATAGGACCCATGGCGAGAGTTGCAGTGCGGTTGCGCAAAAAAGTTTGGACATAGTTGTAAATGCGTTGGCCACATCCAATATCTTCCAATCCTTGCAGTATCGTTTCGTGAGAGATAGTGTCAAACGCTCTGTGCACATCCAATGCCAAGATTATGTTATCCAGACTGCCCGAGGGTGGATTCAATACTTCCTCCTTGAGTATGAGAAAAATGTCCTGTGCCGAGACACCTCTGCGGAAGCCGAACATCATATTGGGCATGAGCTGCTGTTTTTCAACATGTAATTCAAGTCGCTGCAGTATGACTTTTTCGAACAGCTTCCCCAGACACGAAGTCAAAGAAATAGGACGAAGGTTATTCAGTGTTTTGGGTTTACCTGATTTGGGTATGAGGACTATATTGGCCTTTTTCCACGGGGCGGGTAGGTCTCCTTGTGGTGTCCAAATTTGGCTGTTAAAGTAGTCAGTGAGATCTTGTAATGTTCCTCTGTCTAGATTCCTGATCATAGCGTTGGTGACACCATCAGGTCCCGGGGCACTGTTTCTTTGGAAGCTTTGAGCGGCTGAATAGAGCTCCTCCACCGTGATTGGAGCGTCTAGGTTTGGATTGGGTGACCCCATGTATTGTCGCCCAGTTGCATTTCCCGCCGTCGAGGACCTGGCACTGCCGATATAGATTTTTGCAAGCTCCTCGAGAAGTTGGTCGGCGCTCCCGTTATATTCAGCGGCTAGTTTTGTTAATGTATTTGTCGTTTCAGTTCTCGTGCTAGCAGGATCTATCATTGCACGCAAGATGGCCCAAGTTTTTTTGGTTCCTAAGGTGCCTTTTAATGAGTCGCAGAAAGTTCGCCAATTGTTTTGTGTGAGCGCTGCAGCGTAGGTGTTGGCTTCATCAGTTAGCTGGGCGATTCGCTGCTGGGTCATTCCATGCCAAACGTCCCAGCCATTTTGGCGACCATCTCAAATGTATTTTTAAAAAATTATGCTGATTTATCGCATTGAAAAGAGTGATTTGCTCGAATATTTCGGGGAGAAAAGAAATTTTGGTCACATGAGTGCCTTCTGAATTTCCCAGAATGTCATCTGGGCGTTATTTGTACAAAAAATTATTCTGAGAGTATTGTTTCTTGTTTCAATACCAAATTTGGTTTACCTATTAAGCAAAGGTGTTTGTGTAAGCTGTTTAAAGCTTAATAATATTAGTGCAATTTTTCTGCCATAAACGCCTCCAGGAATTTTGCCAAAATGTTCTATGTTTACATTTTTTCCATTGCGATAATGCGCCTTATATGAATATATGAGTAATGAATACTTACTCTACAGAAGGTATATTTTGCAATAAAAATATTTTCAGACCCCTCAAGTTTATAACATTACGAGAAAAAAATCACGAATTTCAGAAAATTGTCGTTTTTGTCCACATTGAGACGCGATTTACACCACGTGATGCTCCAATTAAAAATCGGCTTTATACCTCAATCGAAAGCAAATAAAGAGTTCTTCTTATACTGCATGTTTTATCATTACAATTTTTGTTTTAAGGAAGAAAATAATTTTTTAATTTCCCCATTGACGGCAATTGGAAACATTAATAAGGAAGCTGCCGTGTGACCATATGGGGAGATAGCCATCAATGAGGAACATCAAAAATTATTTTTTCCCTTAAAACAAAAATTGTAATGATAAAACTTGAAGTATAAGAAGAACTCTTTATTTGCTTTCAATTGAGGTATAAAGCCGATTTTTAATTGGAGCACCACGTGGTGTAAATCGCGTCTCAGTGTGGACAAAAACGACATTTTTCTGAAATTCGTGATTTTTTTTCGTAATGTTTAGAAACTTGAGGGGTCTGAAAATCTTTTTATTGCAAAATATACCTTCTGTAGAGTAAGTATTCATTACTCATATATTCATACAAGGCGCATTATCGCAATGGAAAAAATGTAAACATAGAACATTTTGGCAAAATTCCTGGAGGCGTTTATGGCAGAAAAATTGCACTAATATTATTATGCTTTAAACAGCTTACACAAACACCTTTGCTTAATATCTAAACCAAATTTGGTAATGAAACAAAGAACAGTACTCTCAGAATAAATTTTCTTACAAACAACGCTTAGATGACATTCTGGGAAATTTGGAAGGCACCCACATGACCAAAAAATTTTTTCTCTCCGAAATATTCTAGCAATTCACTGTTTTCAGTGTAATAAATCGGCACGATTTTTTTTCAGTACATTTGAGATAGTTGCCAAAATGGCTGGGACGTTTGGCGTGGAATGACCCTGCTTCAATTTACGGTTAAGCCTTTGGCGTTTCCATCTTTTCACAAGGCCCCGTCGGGCCTCCCACAGGTGTGCTAGGTGGTTGTCTACTGCCGGTCTGTCCACTGTGGCTTGGTACGTCTTTGTAAATTTAGCATGGATTTCAGTTATGTGTTCTCCCCACTCTTGCGCTGTGGCTGGTTTGTGGAGTCTGTTCTCATGTGCATCACGGTATTTCTTCCAGTCTGTTCGTTTTCCCCAGCGGCCGTCTAAAGCGGGTGGCGTTGCATTGTATCTGTGTTATATAATGGTCACTTCCGAGGGTTTCCCCGAGGTTATTCCATTGCACCTGCCGCATATTGTTTGTAAAGGCAAGGTCTGGGGTGGTGTCTCCTGTGACGCTATTTCCTAGTCTGGTTGGTACACCCGGAGGCGTAAGTAGCTCTAGATTGTAGTGTTGGGTTACTTCCAACAGCTTTGTTCCTTTCGGACGATCTACTCTATAGCCCCAGGTAGTGCTCCACGCGTTGAAGTCGCCCAGAAAAAATAAGCGATCATTGCCGGTTATGTTGGTATTGAGTGCATATAGCAGTCTGTCAAAGTCCGCCGAACGCGCCTGAGGTGGGCTGTATACATTGCAGATTACTACTTTGGGACGCCCCTTCTTTGCTGGCCATATAGTGAGCGTTTGTGAGGTAATTTCTGGAGTGGAGTGGCTATCGTATGTAACTGCCAAGTCCTTCTTCACCAGCAATGCCACTCTGGGATCTGCGCTGTCTGATAGTAGGCGATAGCCTGTGAGCGGTTCCGGCCCTTGCCAGCTTCCTGTAAACAGATTACATCAGGTTGAATCAATGCTGCACGGACGTATTGTGTTAGAGAGGCGTGTTTGTTTTTAAGAGAACGGCAGTTCCAAGACGACAATGTGAGATTCTCCTGCGACCGAAAGTTCTTAGCTATGATTAGGGAAATTGCTGCTGCAGGCAGGTCCTTCTGTATCTGGTGTTACAACTACCTTCGCTCCTGGGCACCTGGAGTCGGTACTGGGCTTCCGTCTCCTCTTTAGGGCGCTCTGAAGGGTTTCATCTACATGGCGTTTAAGCTCTTGAAATTCTTGATAAAGAAGCTGAAATTGTTGGCTTGTTTGCTGTTGTAGGCTTACTTGTAATTGTTCTAGCAGTGTCTGTTGAAGTCCCTGCATCTGCTGGTGCGTGATAGTTGGCTGTGCAGCTTGTTCATAAGAGAAATGGGGAGTAGCTGCCGGCTCTTTGCTCTCGCTAGACCGCAGAGTAGGTGTCAGTTGTCGCACTTGTGCTTGTGCAGATTGCGTTGATTGTGGCTGTGTGTTGTCCGCCTGCCTGTGTTCTAAAAGCAATATAGCAGTTCTATTTTCTTCTCTAACAGGTCTATTTTCTGGGCGTAGCTGTTGCGCTCTGAGTTGTTTGTTTTCGGTTACAACCTGCTGATACGCCTGGCTGTGTGTAAGTGGAGCGGCCGTGGAAGGCGCGACGTCTGCCCACCTTACCTCTAGATCTGGAGTCTTCATCCCCTGCTGTTGCTGCTTGTTGTGCTTCTGGAGTGGAGTTGCCTGGCTAGGTTGCTGGGCTTCCTGGTTCGTCGTCTTGGTTGCCTGGGGACGTTGTTTTGAGCGAGAGCGAGAGTTAGATGGAGTCCGAGCGGGCTGTCCTCCGTGTTTGAGAGCTTCTTCTTCTTCAGAGGAAAACCATCGCGGCGGAACTTCGGAAGCTTGCGAAGGTAGTTGCTTCTCACTTCTGTCGCTGGTTCGGTTGCGCAGTTGCACTGGCTTAAGCCTCTTAGAGCACGCAGGATCCCCGGTAAGATGAGCTTCCCCGCAAGAGGAACAAATCATTGGCAGGGATGTCCGGTGGTGGGGTTGCGCGTGCCACAGAGTCTACAGATGGGTTTGTCAGGTTGCGGGCAAACGTCTGCACGGTGTCCCTTTTCCCTGCAGACCTTGCAAACTTGCAAGGTAGCTCTAAATGGGTGGCAAATTAGTTCTCCTCCGTAAAAATAGACAGTTCGAGGAAGCTTGTCGCCATAGAAAGTGAGGGCCGCGCTCTTTGTGTCGCCTATCATTCTGGCTTGCACAAGTTCGACGCCTTGTGTGCGTATCCGAAGATGTGTCATTAGAGTTTCCATAGACGTGTTGGGATGAATGCCATGCACCACTCCACGGAGTGCCTCTTCTCCCGTAGCCACATAGGTGCGCACCGGGTGCGGTTTGCCATTGATGGCAAGTTGTTGGAGCTTCCGAACGAGTTCAGCAACCTCGGAGAATTTAGTGGATAAAATGGCAATATTAGAGCCGCGGTTGATACGCAGTATGAAAGTCTCATCCGTGAACTTGTCGCAGGCTTCGATGATTGCTCTAGCGAGTGCAGGAGCAGTAATCGCTTTCAACGGCAGGCCTTGGTGCGGTCGTATGACAATTTTATAATCATCTTTAGGCAGTGAAGGGAGTTTCTGTCCTTGCGATCCCATCTTTTGACTGTTAACCATTTGCTTTTGCTGGGCCTGAAGCGCGGCAAGATTGCGGCGTTCCTGGGCTTATTTCTTGCGTTGGCGAAGCGTTTGGCTAAGCTGCCAGTCCGCTCCAGAGCCGTATATTCCCTTTGGGAGAGTTCGGCGCTCTTTTGATCTCGCCGCCACTCTGGCAACTGCTGCACTACAGTCTGGCAACAGCGCGCTTCCGCGCCCCCGACGCCATTTCGTGCCGAGGTTTCTCGTGATGCTGTACCCGTGACGTCGCTGTCGGCATTCATGCTTCCTCTGTGACCGACCTGGTGTGCCTTTGCTGCTGTTCGTGCACGTGTCGGCTGCGTGGAACATCGTGGACCTGCACGGACGTCGCAATGGGGGCTTGCAGCGCAGTAGGCTGCTCTAAAGGCTCTGTTATACTCCGACGTGCGTTCGCGTCAGCCCGCGGCGGCGGGAGATGGAGACGCTAGGTTCGTCACGTTGCGTTGACGCGAAAACAGAGCACTCTATACTCCCACTTGCGCGACGCACTACGTCGCCTTGACGCATGCGCAATTGAGCGCACTCGGCGTCCCTTCTTCACGTAGAGACACAGACGCAGTTCAGTCTGGATAACGCCGCCGGCGTGGAATGCAGCATGTCGCATCTCGCGCCGGCTGCAGCCGGGGCGCGTTGACAGACGCTGGGCGCGTCAGTCGCATCGCGCGTTGGCCTATAGAGTGCTGCACGTTTGTTAGCGTAGCGTCACTGTGCCGAGCGTGCGCGCGCGTCGACGTTACGCTGGAGTATATCCGCCCCTTAACTCGCTGAAGAAAGGGTTCGCCAGAGACGGAGCGTTGCGGGCGCACGCCAATGCGAGCTTACAGTGCCGCGGCACATAATGGCGGACAGCGCCGCCGCTAAATTTGGACGGTTGTTGGCTCCGCCCCTCCGCCGAACTCTCCGAAGGAATATACGGCTCTGGTCCGCTCCATCGGCGTCGTGAGGATCGGATGATTTATCACTCACCAAGGCGTTGTCGTTGGCGTTCGTAAGGTCCATCGGTGTGTTAGCGCCGTTTTCGGCACGGGCGTCGGTTGTTTCAGTCACCGCGTCTCCATCGACGTTGTCGTCCATGCCTTGGCCTAGCTGGAGACGCTCCGAGCTGTAGCGTCTCTTCACCTGCCCGGCTGTCGCTGAACCGGCGTTAGGGTTGGCAGGCCATCAGCTGTGGTCGGGGCGGTTGTGGTGGCAATTTCACGATGTCTTCGTCCAGGTCTTCGGATTCACTATCGTTAGACTCCTGAAAACTTCCCGATTCTACTGAGCAACTTTCCGGACGTTATCATGAGAGATCCGCCGAAAAAAAGATTCAATACTACAGAGCGTGAAGTCAGGACATCTTGCCTACTCCGCGCCCCCTAGCGTTTTCTGTGCGCTACAAAGAAAGCGCAAAAAAGAGAAAAGTGCCGAGGTGCGAATGATCGCTTCGTTTCACGCCGTCAGGATTGTTTCGCTGTCGTGCTCAACGTATTTGGTTATATGTATTACAGCGAAAGCTGTTATGAGATCACAACAAGGGCCGTTTTTGACGCCGTAGTTGTCCGCCGCTGCCGCCGCCGCCGCCGGTGTCCGTAACCACTATCGCTCGAAATAAGAAACAAAAATATGGCTGATCCCTCTGTCATAGGAATCGGTATAACACGAAAGTGAAACGTGTCTCTACTGACGTTGTTGAGCGTTTGTAGCGCATTCTTTCGCTCCAAGGGCGAAGGAATGAATGCCACAGCAACGAAGTATAATGTCACGCGAAGAACGGCAAGCAGCTCGAAACTTGCAACGCGCTGCTCAAGCAGAAAGGACGCCCGGAACGAACATACACAGGATAAGAGCGAACTGTCACATTTGTAACTTATTTCTGCGTGAGCACCGCGCTCCTTTAGCAAAAGCGGCCGCTGCAGTGGGCCAGGTGACCTTCGTGCTCTCAACGCGAGACGTACAAACCACCGCGATCACGAGATAAGCGCCCGCACGAGCGACCACGCCCTGTAGACGCGGTACGCTCGTCGCAACGGCGACGACCTTTCAAGCGCGCTCTTCTACGCTCTCGCTCTTCGAGCCCTTCGCGCCATCTCGCTAGTGATAACGAAAACACGCTGTAACGCCGATATCTGAGTACTGCCACCGGCAAATGGTGTATATAAATAGCTCGCCGTTAGCATTTGTAAGGAACGTACCATCCGTGGCCGAATCGTTTCGCGCTGCGCGCTGCGGAGCGCGGG
>NW_023614464.1:0-60001 GCF_013339695.2 Rhipicephalus sanguineus
GGCCCATCTGGCGGTGGTGGCAGCGGTGCTGGGTGTGGCCGGCTTCCCCGCAGTTGTAGCAAAGCGGGCGGTTATAAGGGCGCGCCAAGCGTCTGTTTTCCTTGGTGCGTAGCGCTGGCCAGCAGGCGGACGATGTGGCGCCGTTGGTGGCCGCTGTGTCTGGTGATGGCGGTGCAGTTGTGGGGCGTCTCGACGTGTGCGCTCAGGGGGAGCGTTGCGTCGGGCTGCAGGGACAAAGCTTATGGTTTGCGGCTTAAGTTGTGCTGGCAGAGGAATACCGAGTGTCTGTTGGGTTTCGTCCCCTACGTCAGCAATAGACGTCACTTGAGGTTGCGAATAAGGTGCAAGCTTTCTGAGCTCCTCTTTAAAGATGGCTAGGATCATTTCATGCAAATCGTCGGAGCCGAGGCCATGAACGGTCGCGCTGTCTTGATCTGAGCGGCAATTTTAAGGCCATGTGCGCATTTCCAGCGTCTTCTCGATCGCTGGTGCTTCCGACAGGAATTCCTAGACGGTCTTGGGTGGATTCCGCATCAGCCCAGTGAAGAGCTCTTGCGTGACTTCTCGCACGAGGAAACGGACTTTCTTCTCCTCGGGCATGTCAGGGTCAGTCTGGCGGAAGAGTCGGGTCATTTCCTCCGCGAAGATGGTCCCATTTTTTTTCGGGAGTTGCACTCATGTCTCCAGCAAGGCCGCGGCCCTTTGCTTTCAGACGACGCGAATGAACGTCTCCAAGAAAGTGCTTGGAAAAAGGTCCCAGGTTTGAAGTATGAACTCCCGATTCTCGAGCCATGTTCTTGCTGCTGCTTCCAGGTAAAAGTACACGTGGCGCAGCTTGCCCTCGGAGTCCCAGTTGTAAAGTATTGAGACCCTTTCAAACGTCTCGAGCAAGGTTTTGGGGTCTTCACATGGCGAACCACGGAAGGTCGGCGGCTCCCTGTGCGGCTGCATCACGATCGCTGCTGCGGATAACGCGGCCGTAATCGCGCCTGTTGTCTTCGTCGCCGTGGCTTTTGGCTTGTCCAGTGCGAGTCCATATAGTGGGTGTAGTCCTTTGAGTAGGCGGCTGGCTCGACTGTCACTGATAGTGTCGGTATCTTCGCGATTTGGACTGGGTTCACGGCTTGACGTGGGCTTCCGAACAGCATGAACAGCACCTCCACCAGATGTCATGTGGTCGTGAAGTTGAAGAAGGCAGCAGTTGGCGGGTTCAAGACGAAACTCTTTATTGGGGCGAACTTGTGCCCGGAAAATCAAGAGTGAAGGTACAAGCAATGGACGCTGTAGACTGATAGCGGCGATCAAAGCGTCGGCCGTCGGTAATCTGATCATCGGCGGAAAGCGTCGTCTTTTTAAAGCAGGCGAGGAATACATCGGCGCTCAGGACGGGAGGAGAAGAAGACACAGACAGACTCGTCCCATCCGAAGCTCTGATTTATTCTTTGTCTAATATGGACCAACCAGCCCAATCAAGACACTGCTCAAGTTTATTTTATAAGGCAGTCATCCAACCTACCAGCATTATCGCTGGTGCTTGCGTAAGCTCTCGAATGAACGCGACTATTGGCGTCCTGCACGTAATATTACCAGACCGATTTCAACTGTTCATGTTTGCGCGCTCAAGCCTCTCAGAAAATCTTGAAATATTCTGCAAGGTTCCCCGACATCTGGGCGCGGTTTCCGCAAGGCAGTGCTTGTGCGTGTAATGGGCCAGTTACACAGAAAGGGTAAAACATGCGCGCGTGACAGTGTGGCTTAAGCACCTGACTCACCATCGGGATCCTCATTCATCTCCTCGACCACCTGTCGCCAGACAAGCTTCTTCATGCAGTAGTCTTTGCATTTTATCGGTCGCACTTACATAGCATTGGGAGATTTTTATTGCCGCTACTAAGCTGCTGTTGCAGTTCATTCGCAGCGACTCCCTTCTGCGTTTTGGTGAATTCCCTGAGCTTTCGCTCATGTTTTACAGTGGCTTTGTTCGGACGTCACACAGCTGCGAGTCATTGACGGCCGCCATGGTCGTCTTTGCAATGACTGTAAACAACCGACGGGCCTCGGTAGGCGGATGCACGACCGTAAAAAACCAGCCTTCTGCGCTACTGTCTCATTGGTCAGCACTCACCGCCGTGCGCTGAAAACGTTTGATGGTGGCTTTAGCGGTGTGGCGAATATCTAGAATAGGCTGATAGGCGGCGAACGGCGAGTGTTTCGATGGTGGGAGGCAGGCAGGCATCACTGAGCAGACGACACGTCTAAACTTCTGCCCTGTTTCCCTGCTTTTGAGTTGGCATTAAAAACCTTAAGGCGTTATTTGCGCAAGATAAGATCATTCACGAGATTTTGAGATGAGGATGATTCTAACGCCTAAATATGCACTAAATGAA
The DNA here is from genome assembly GCF_013339695.2 of Rhipicephalus sanguineus. NCBI lineage: Eukaryota > Metazoa > Arthropoda > Arachnida > Ixodida > Ixodidae > Rhipicephalus > Rhipicephalus sanguineus. The sequence goes on from NW_023614464.1 coordinate 2,388, forward strand.
TATGTGAAGCAATGTTAGGATATTACGCTTCACGAATGCCGAAAGGCTTTCTGTTGGGTTGAATATGTAGCAGAATTTCTGTATAAAACAGAACTAATAAATGTTTGCATATTCATAGATAAAACAGCACAAGCGTAACAAGACACAAAGAAGACATCGGACATGGAGCAAGGCACAGACACAGGAAATGTTGCACAAGTTTACATTTCATTTTTGATAAGGCCAAAGCAAAAAAAAAAGACAGAACGCGCGTAGTTTATCTCGAACTAAAATTACGTATATACGAGGACGACAAATGAATTTTCAGATATCATACTATACGTGAAAAAGTTCAGAAAATAACGTCTGATGTCTATATTACCGTACTTCCGAAAGTTTCTTGTTTTCCTGAAATATTTATAATTTTGCCTAGAGCTTCCTTGGTATATACTTCGCCACATGAAAATTTTTGCTCACGACATGAATTTGTTTCTATTTTGTTTAGCAGTAAATGAAAGGTTGGACGACAGCTATTCCAAGACTCTTTAAAATGCATACGCCAATTAACTTTTATTGTTCTGGCGAGCTCCTGATTAAAGGCAATTTTTATAGAAAAACTGGAAGTTGTTCAATGAGCTACCCCCCCCCCCCGCCGTCTTTAATGCTGTTTACAACGCCGAATTGTTTTGTCGCAGTATAGTGTACATTCGCAGAGAAGTTCCACTGTGACGTTGCGGTAATTCAACTCTTAAGGGACTTGCTGTGACTTCAATTAAAGTTGTGTACAGCGAAATGTTTTAAGTGCTATACTTTGCAGATTTTTTGCGTAATACATGCATATCGAATGCTGCCTACTTGTATGAGTCCGCGGCAATGACAGGAGAAAGTGCTCACGTGGAACTGCAGTTTTTTTTCACTTTTTAAAAGCTCGCTCTTCTGTGGCCCTGTGTTTTCGTTCCCATACCAGGACTTCGTGCGGGCTATCCCGCTTTCCTGCAATCACGCGGAGTAGTAAAGCTGTAAAAAAAAAAGAAATCGAAATTCACAATATTAGCACATGGCTAAGTGTCACACGTCGTAGAAACGTGAAATAAAAGAGGAAGAGAATGTTTGTAGACTGTAGGCTTTGGGCCTCCTGCCACAAAGAATGATAAGGCCACCGATGCCAACTCAAAAAGGAAGGTTTATTAGTAGAACAAACGCAGGCAAAAAGTTGGACACTTTGCAAATTCCAAAGTGTGCAAATTCCAAATGGGCCACGGACGGACGCCGCCGCCACGCTGCGCAACAATTGCGCAACGCGTGTTGGAAGGATCAACGCGCAACTGTTGCGCGTTGACGGACGGACGCCACCACGATGCGCAACAGGGGCAACGCGCAACTGTTGCTATGCGCCGCTGTGCCATCACGTACGTGATTGCAGAGAGTGTGAGGGGGAGAGGCCACAACTGGCATCGTTCCAGGGACGGACGAGACAATAAAAGAGACATTAAAGTCTTTCGCCTTAAAAGTTAGACCTTGCTGAACACTTCTGGGGCACGAACACTGCCCCTTAGCCTTCACCGCTCCGGCCGCGTACCACGCGCGCACACTTCTCTGGACACCACCGCTCCGGCCATGCCTCTGTGAACTCTTGTCCGTGCGTCGGCGACCGCAATTGTAGGCGAGATATGTGCCGCGTGCAGAGTCACTGCGCAGCACGTAGCGAGATTGGTTTCCTGACCGGGCACGCGGTTTCCACACATCCCCCCCCCCCCCCCCGCTCGGTGAAGAAAGTATCCGTGGGAGGTGTTCGAGGGTCGTGTTCTTCGGGTATCGGCAGACGTGCCCGCGGACGACTTCACCTCGCTGGCGGTGCTGCTTTGCAGTAAGGGCGACTCCTCGGACCTCGGCAGGTGCGCGAGCTGCAAAAAAAACGCCACGCCTGCGAGGAAAGCGCAGCACAAGTGACAGCAAAAGTTGGAAGAGGGGCATTTCTAGAGCTCCCTTTAAACTCTCTTGTGGCTACTAAAAGAAGTACACTAGCAGCGTACCCACTAGGCCACAAATCATAATTTTCGTGAGGTTTTGAAGCATCCACCACGACATTATTCGTCATTCTGCGTAGAAGCGAGGTATCATCCATAAGGCTTTATGTACACTTTGTTGATGCGGCAGTTGATGACGATGAAGAATTATGGCTGAGCCCTTCGTAACGGGTTGTAAGCTTTAAACGACCCACTAGTTACGTAATTCGCATTGTGTGACGCCCGGTCGTTATTTAACTCTCCCACCACGCTTTATAACAGAGGCGTAGCCAGAAATTTTTTTCGGGGGGGGGGGGGGGTTCAACAATACTTTATGTATGTTCGTACGTGCGTTTAATGTGTGCGTGTACATATACGCAAGCAAAACTGAAAAATTTCGGGGGGGGGGGGGGGTTGAACCCCCCAACCCCCCTTGGCTACGCCCCTGCTTTTTTTATTTATTTATTTGTCGATACCGCAGGCCAATATGCTGGCCCATGCAGGAGGGGCAATACAATGACAAGGTATTCACAAAACACTGACAATGCATAAAGAATAACAAACTGTACATAAAAAAGATACAAACCTATACTATAAAAAAAAACGCCTAATACTATAAGCCATCAAAGAACGAAATGCTTGCTTTGTACAAAGTTTACACAGGTGAAAAACTACGCGAAAAAACTCTTCAGACAATAGCAAGGCACTGTACACAGCATGCGATTCGTGACGGAATTGCAAGAACACGCCTAATACTATAGCCATCAAAGAACGAAATGCTTGCTTTGTACAAAGTTTACACAGGTGAAAAACTACGCGAAAAAACTCTTCAGACAATAGCAAGGCACTGTACACAGCATGCGATTCATGACGGAATTGCAAGAACAGTTTGAAACACTGCTCAAATTTATACTCAATTTTGAGAAAAATGCTTTTCTAATTCTTTTGTAAAGTTCCTTGATTGTATGACGTGAACAGGTAGAGAATTCCATTCTGTTATGGTACGCGGGAAAAAAGTGTTCATGTGAGACTTGGTTTTGGCAAATAATGGGGTAAGAGAAAAGTTGTGTCTGTGTCTAGTCAACCAGGGGTACTAAAAAACGAGGCAACTGAAGGCCAGTTTCCCCTTTTATGATGTTGTGTAGAAACTGAAGGCGACTAAGTTTACGGCGATGTTCCAGTGAACTTATTTTATTGGTAAGCATTAGCAGTGACGGGGAATGTTCTCTTTTATATTTTCCGAAAATAAATCTAACAGCTTTTCTTTGCACACGCTCCAAATTCATAATGTCTTTTTTTTGGTGTGTGGGTCCCATACAACCGCCGCATATTCAAGTTTTGAACGCACGATTGTGTTATACGCTAAAAGTTTTGTATTCGCCGGGGCTTTTCTAAGTTTTCTTTTCAGAAACCACAATTTGCGCAAGGCTGCAGAGCATGTAAGAGATATATGATCTGACCAAGTAAACCTGTTATTAAATGTTACGCCTAAGTATTTGTACTGGTCAACTTCCGTTATTATCGTGTCGTTAAGAACGTAAAAAAATATGCTAGGTTCTCTTTTTCGTGTTACTCGCAGCAAAACTGTTTTTTGTACATTTATTTCCATTCCCCAAAGTCTACACCACTCTGATATAGCTGTGACTGACTGCTGCAAGCTTTGGTGATCATTTTGCGAGGCTACTTTTTTAAATATGACACAGTCATCCGCAAATAAGTTCACATGCACGTCACGAGGGATGTTTTCTGAGATATCATTTATATAGATCAAGAATAAGAGTGGTCCCAGTACGCTGCCTTGCGGCACGCCCGAGGTTACATGGCGCGCATCGGACGAACATTGCTTAATTTCTACGAACTGCTGCCTGTGCCGAAGGTATGCCTGGATCCATGATATAATATTTGAAGGGAGACCAATTGACTCAAGCTTGTAAATTAATTTTCCGTGAGGCACCTTATCAAAGGCTTTACTGAAATCGAACAATAGCATGTCAGCTTGTCCGGACGAATCAAGTACCTCGGAGATTTCATGAACAACTGACACAAGCTGAGTTGTAGTCGATAACCCCTTTCGAAATCCATGTTGTTGTGGAGAGAGGACCTTGTGATCACTCAAATACTGGCGAATAAAACCTGCTACAACGTGTTCTAATAATTTACTACAAGTACTTGTAATAGAAACTGGACGATAATTGGATACCGCAAGGTAGTCTCCCTTTTTATGAATTGGGACAACTCTGGCCTTACGCCAGTCGGATGGAATATCCTCTAAGCGTAAACATAATTTGAAAAATTCTCTTAAGAAGACACAAATCTGTTCCGCATAACGTCGTAAAAAAACATTCGGTATCCCATCAGGGCCTGCAGATTTACGTACGTCAAGATTAAGAAGCATTTCTAAAACACCTTCTCGAGAAATCGTAATCTCGTGCACTACAGACCTTTCATTGCAAAGTTCATAACAGTCTAGTTCAAAGAACACACTCCGGAAGTAATCATTGAAATGTTCTGCAATTTCTTGGGGGTCTTCTGTAATTTTACCATTAATGTTTATTTTTTGTGTGGCTTTTTTTGATTGACCCAAATAGCGCCAAAATTACTGTGGGGCGTTTTTAATAAAATCAGGAAGGGTATGATTGAAAAATCTATCTCGCGCCATTTTCACTTTAGCCAGCTTATAACGTACGTTAACGTGACAGAGAAAGAGAGAGAGAGAGAGAATTAACTTTACTGAGACCCTGAAGAAATGAATCATGGGAGCCTTATGGGCTTCCTTGGCAACCAATAGAAGTGCACTTGGAAGGAAACCACTACGCTATGAATTATCATAATTTTTGTAAAGTAGAGAAGCAGCCACTATGCAATTTTTCGTCATTCTGCGGAGAACCGTGGCACCCGCTAAACACCTTTAAGGCATTATGTGCACTTTGTTGATGCTGTGGCTGATTACGATAAATAATTATGGCAGAGGCCTTTGTAACGGGTTGGAAGCATTCAACAACCCACTCGTTGCGCAATTCGCATTCTGTAACGGCTGGTTACAGAATTCGCGTTGTGTGACGCCCTGGTTGTTATTTTACTCTTCTACCACACTACATTACGTATGTTAATGTGATTTCTTCCCGGCATGAAGCCTGTATAAGGTCTGTTTGCAACGCAGTTTCAAGCACCGGCATGGCTCTGAGGTAGAATACTAGGCTCCCACGCATAGAGCCCAGGTTTGAACCTCGTTCCATCCCGGATATTGTTTCCTGTTTAGTTTTTTTTTCTTATTTCGCGCGATAGTGGGTACGGACACCGGCGGCGGCGGACAAATACGGCGCCAAAAACGGCCCTTGTTGTGATCTCATAACAGCTTTCGCTGTAAAAGGAGGACGGTTCGGTGCCGTATTCTGGTACCACCACATTCATCGGCACAGAGGTGGCGCGGTCGGTGCTGCAGTGAACGAAACTGCGTTGGTTCCGGTGACGGCGGTCGCTTCTCCGTCATTGGTCTGGGCTGGTGAAACCAAGCGGGGCCTTGGTTAGCGTTGACATTGCTGATGGAGGCGGGAAGCAATCGTCGGGACTTACGGAGGAAGCATACGTCAACTTGGAAAGAGTTCCCGTTCCGCTAACACATTCCATCGTGGCCTCAAGAACAACAGCGAAGTCCATCTCGGACGAAGACGTGCCAGAGGTAGCAGTGGGATCGGTCGCTTGCGCAGAATGTCCGCGGGACAGCGACTCCGCCAGCGCGGCGGTTCTAGCACTCACGCTCATTGGCTTCTGCATTGCTTCCAGAAAATAGCGTCGCCGAAGGAGAGAGGGGTGGGTGTGTGCCTGCTTACGGCCCCGTTGCGCTCTTGCTCGGCTCACTGCCCGGGCTGTAACGCGGCTTGTCACTCGTGCTGGATGGCGTAATGGCCGGCGTCTCTGTCGGCGGGCTGCTGCCAGAAGATCCGTCGGTACTGGTGGACGCACTCGCCAAGTCACTTGCGTCGGCCGGCCACAACGCTCAATCGACGCCGCTGGCCATCGTCTGCATTCAATGATTGGCAGAAAATAGGCTGCAGGCTCGGTATGTCCCCTCGCCACGCAGTACGCTGCGGAGGCCACGTCGAGGCCCTCCACGGCATCCAGGAGTTTTTGTAGAGCGGCCCTCATGCTTGCTGGAGCAGACGATCCTCGCACGTAGGGCGCCAGATGAAAGGTTTCGGGCTACTTGCCCCAATGCCCCAAGGAATGATGATGCAGCCACCAATGCCAACTCAAAAACGAAGGTTTATTAGTAGAACAAACACGGGAAAAAGTTAAACTTCGGCGAACACTTCTAGGGTACGAACACTGCCCCTTAGCACACTTATTTAGGCCCCGCCACTCCGGCCAGTCCGCTGCCAACTCTGGGCAGCGCGTCGGCTGCTGCTTTTGTGGGGATGGTCGATTAAAATTTTTAATCGATTATCCGTTACTAGTTCGCCGATTTTGCCTTTGATCGATTAATTGCTTTCGATGTGATGGTTTATTCGATTAATTGATATTTTTGAAGGGTGCAATAAAAAGGATATCTCATTGCTTGCGAGGCATTGTTTGTGTTTGATCTCTACCCAAGCCTTACTACCAGACGCGCTGTAGATCAGATGTGTGCATTGGCGCCTGCATGAAAATTCGCACCTTCATCCGCTGGACACAGGGGCCCGTCGTTAGTCTTTGAGTTATGTCACGGATTCAAGGATCTGTGGCTATCATCCATGGATGATTCGGCAGCAGGTCGTGTTTCCTCGAAGCCTGCCTTACTCGAGCGCACCGAAATCGCAGGCGCTTTCGGCGACCACACTGGTCGAAAAGTCGCACCCAAATTATGCAGCGTGGCCGAGGGTGAGCAAATCCCGAGAAAGGTAAAAGGAAGACGAGGCGGAAGAGGAAATAAATACGACGCTTGCTACGTCCCGGCTACAATAGATGGCAGCTGCGCTAGTGTACTCGACAGGTTTCACCTGGTCGTTGCCTTTACTCGGTGCTATGCGCAAAGTTTCAATCGCGCGTACAACCGCTGCCGGAATTGGTGGGGTTTAACGTCGAAAACACGATATGATTATGAGGGACGCCGTAGTGGTTGGCTCCGGAAATTTCGAGACCCTGGGGTTCCTTAATGTGCACATAAATCTAAGTACACGGGCCTCATGCATTTTCGCCTCCATCGAAAAAGCGGCTGCCGCAGCCGAGATTTGATTTCCGACCTTCGGGTCAGCAGTTGAGCACTATAACCACTATAGACCACCGTGGAGCCCGAACTGTGAGAGCTGTCAAAGGTGTTATGCATTAGAACACATAGTATTTCGTGACTCCTTCCTACGTATCACAGCGCAAGACGGGGTTCTCTAGGCTGGCTGATATGGGAGGGCAAGCATTAGCTGAAAGCTGAAGTTCCTACGAAATACGAGACCGTACACTATTAGCAAATGCTACAAGGGCATTTTTTCAATATTAATGGACTCTATGCTAGGCGAGTCTGGCAAATCGATGCTGAAGTTGCGGATTATGAAAAGGGTTAGTTAGGAACTTTTCATAATCACCGAGTGCGCTTCCTTGCGCTGCATATTCGCCCAACTAAGGCGGCACCTGTAGTGCTTCAAGTGGAGACGAGGACCTAGTTGCACGTGTTGAGGTTTGTCTATTATGCGTGTTCATGTCAAGAGAACTGTGTCTACATTTTCTACGCCATAGCGCAAGCAAACTGCACTTGAACACGCTGTTTACCGAAGTGACTAACAGCCGTGAATTGGGGTAACTTCATCGCAGGAAAGCTAGCTTTACAATTATGAAAAGAGTATAACATATGCTATAAAGCGGACAGTTGACCTAGTTGGTATATAGCATAATAGAATATGATTATTAGCGTCCTTGTCCCATTTACTCTAGTAATTATGTCTTAATAAGTATATACGGATCACTTATACCTGTCGCCATCCTCATACTTCATCACAATAGTAAGGAAAGCCGAGCTAGTTGGTACGAATGCATTGTGAAATAGCGCAAGAAACACACAGGGACACAGGAAAGAGACGGTACAGGCGCCATAGCGCCTGTGCCATCTTTTAATCAATTTTTCGATTAAAAGCCAGTTTCGATTAAAAGCCAGAACAGTTTTAATCGATTAATTCGATTAGTTAAAAGGTGGGCATCGACGATGATTAATCGTTTTGTGGCGTACTTTTAATCGAATAATCGTTCATCGATTTTACCATCCCTAGGCTTTTGTAGGCGAGATGTGGACCACGCGTAGAGTCACTGCGCAGCACGTGGCAAGATTGGCGTTCTCGCCTGATCGGGCGCTCGTTTCCCACAAGACGTAAGGCATGGTTCACACATCGTGTGCAGTGGAGGTGCATGAAGCTGTGTACGATAGCTGCCACTAATGTACGCGACTAACCTTCCGCGCTCGTGCGGCTGTTTGTTGCAGGGCGCAATTTCTACACCATGCTGTGCGCTAAGTGCTCTTAAGAGCCATGCTTGTTCCCACTTTTGCTCATGCAGGTCCAACTGAACCCGGACGGGCGTTAACGCAATCAAGAACGGACGTTCCCGAGCGGGCCGCCGTTGCCGTCCAGGCGCATGTTGAGACAGGACACAACAGTTCGCAGAAGAACGATGCATACTTTGTGTACGTACAAACATGATACAGAAAGACTGAATGATTGTGTCGAAACCATACAAGACCACTACCCGCGTTGTTGCAACTTCAGTTTCGTGTAACTATAATACATATACCTATGTCACGAACATTGTCACGTCGTTCTGACGGTGAAGGAAGTGGAAATCAGATGGTCTACGATGAAACCTTTTATTGGGCAAACTTGTGCACAGAAAATGAAGCACCACTCATTGTTCAAACGAGTAAAAGTCACCACAGCTCGATAGCGGCGATAAAGGTCCGTGGTCATCAATAATCTGATTGTCCGCAGAACACGTTGGCCTTTATACACGTGCGATCTAATATCCCAGCGAATTTGCTCGTAATCGGATTACCTCCAAAATAAACTCAACTGCTCGAGTCGTTGTGCGCATTCTCATCAGGAAATTCCGAAGCAATTTTGGAGTTCCCATGCAATCTGGTATGACCTGAGCCTAGCGATAGCTAGTCTTTTGCTGCTGAAGCCTTATCACATAAAAATAAATAGGCATGTATGACAATGCCTCCTCTGAAAAAGCATCGTCACAATGCTGAAAACAGGACATGGAGGTTATAGAGGATATTCATACTGTTTGGTGATCCAACAACACTGGGCGCGTCCGCCATTTTTTTGTTGGGCGCAGTCGTGGAATCGTCTGCTAACGTCTTCATAAGGAGGGCCCACGGTGAGGCTGAGCCGCAGTCGTTGGCGGAGCTTTCGGACCAAGAAAATGTGGCTGTTTCTTTCGTCATCTAGCGCCGAATGGTCAGCAGACCTCCCTGTGCTATCACAAATCGACGAGAACACAATATCGCAGTTCTGTGTGCTTAAGGCAACCTCCTTGGCTTAAGGCATGAAGCGAAGTGAAAAAAGCGATGTTTTCTTTCGTGAAGCTGATAAAGGAGGACTGAAGCCGACACCCTAAAGAACATACTCACCTCTTAACGAAAAAATTCTGTAAACAGTGGGTGGGTGCTGGAGCCGACGTTTCGCCAAGTCAACTTTTCTTCTTTAAGACTTGAACTGACTTTTGAGCCTTGAAGAAGACAAGTCCACTTGCCGAAACGTCGGCTAGAGCACCCACCCGCTCTTTACGCATTTTTTTCATCTTAAGCTTCCATCTACCCCTTTTTGCCGTTTTTTCGACACACCTCTTGTCATTCAAGAAATGAGGTCGCAATTCACTTTCAGGAGCTTTAAGAACAGGTATGCCACACATATTTCGTTGGCTAGGGAAAAAAAAACCAGCGAACTGTCAAAAAGAATTTGCAGCTCGGTGCACGCTGCGCTCAAAAGGAATGAATACGAGCTACAACAGCATGCACATCAAAAAACCAGCAATCCAAAGTGAGCCTAATAGAAAGTGATTGCAGTGGCAGTGTTGCAGCAGTGAGTTTCCATGGCGCGCTAATCGTTATCTGTGATTAAACAGGCGTAAATCTTACGCCAACCGTAAGAGCGGCCGGCACTCGTATTGTGCATGAACCTTCTCCGGCAACCACGCGGAGCACGCTGCACTAGTGTAGGGGCGACGTAAACATTCACCGAAACAACATTTGCGAATACTCAAAGAAACCTTTACCTCACAAAGGCGGGTATCATTCGCGGGAACAAAATTTCCCCTGCCGTATTTTGCGCGGCCAAACAGTCATCCCATGTTCACATACCCAATATACTTTGCACAATCGAATAATCCCGTTAGCTACAAGACCAAATCTGGGCTGTTCAGAAGACCCGCGAAGCGCGGAGAGCCTATGGCTCCCCGTCTCGACTTCAGAGGTGCCCTCTACCCCTTGGCGAACAGTCGGTGTCCTTCAGGATCTCCTTCGTTACTGGAGTTTTACCACCGCCACCATCACACAGGCTATTGCTCAGCATCTTTTTTTCCCGCTCGGAATAGCAAACCGCGTTTCGCACACTTCACGCCAGTTGCTGCATTCAAAAGCGCGCCACCCTGGCATTATTCGATGTCTTGGTAGGCTCGTTAACGATCGAGCGTAGAACAATACCGTAAGTTCGCGTACGCTTACCTGAAGCTATAAAAATCTCCCTTCAAAGCACAATGCTTTGGCGGCCGCGAGAAACAAGCGAGACAAGTGAGCAGGAACATTTGTGGCACGAAATAACCACGTGACTAGAGAAAGCGAATCGCGAGTGCCCCGCGAGAGGGGGGAGCGGAGAGCGCACGGCGGCGAAGAGAAAACGAATGCGGTACTTTTCCCGTTCCCGTGATTTTCGATCTACCCAGAGTTACTGTATATGCCAAGGTCGATCCAAATAGGTCGCGAGGCTTCGGGCGAAAAGCGGTTCAGAACCTGTTGCCAACGACAACAGCAAGGGGAGTCATGGGTGCTGCGATTGAAGCGCGACGATGTTTGGAGGGAACAAACACTAATAGCGAAAAAGCAAGTTTTATTCAAGAGTAAAGTAATCTTTATGTTTTGCAAATGACATTTATTTCCCATTATTTCCCAAAAAATATTATGTAGGTGCAATGTGGCAGGAATGTCTGACAGTGTTTAATTATTACGAAAAACCTTTTTCTTAGCGCCCCCTGAAGAGAGGCGCACGTCATTGTTATTCAGTGCAGCTCTTGCGGTGCATGCAAATGCACGCTCGTAAGTTCGTCTACGACGACACTCCCCCTCACGCGTTCTGGTGTTGCGCACTTGCATGCATTCTGTGAATTATTGTGGTGATAATTTTATTTTGGTGTGCGCGAAGTTGCGAGGTGCGTTTCATCGTCGTTGAACGTGTTGGCTACGGTGTTCAACGGGCAACGGCACGACGCGGCTAACATTTCACTCCGGACGCTTTCCTCGGTACTCGCGGAAACGATGTGGTGTTCCAAGGATTCAATAGCAACACGCGGATGCCTGGCGAGCCCTCTCGTCTAGATAAGACACCGGGGCAACGGTTCGGAGTAGTGTGCTTGCTGGATTTTCATGGATCAGTATTCCTACTGCCCGGTTTCCTTCGTAAACACGCGGTGCTTACCATATTTCCTGTTATCGGTGAGCAGATCACTAAGTTATCTATCGCGCTACAATTTGCATCTCTAGATACGTTACACGTAAGGTTAATTATCGGGAACATATGGCAAAACATAGTGCACGTACTGTACGCACTTTTTGTACTTATTACGACATTTGTTGCTCATTGTGTAGGGTGTTATAAAAGTGCGTTATTATGACCCTTCAGTAAAACTGAAATATCAATATTTTGGCGTGATCAGGCATCATTTCTTCTCGTTAGAACTGAAGCACACGTGCAATGCGATCTTAAGTCCCCTGCGCGTGTGCGAAGCAAATAAGCAACGCTCCAAACATGAGAGGTACGCTGCTGCCTACTCTACGGTGTGGAAGATGACACGAACGTAGAATAAAAGCTCCAAGAATAAGGTTTCCTGGTAAAACGAAGGCGAATTGAACGGCGGTACACTTAAATACCCCCGTTTAGTCACGGGTCGATATTAGGTTAGCTAGCGTTGGCTTCAAGCGCACTCGCCGAGGGCTTGCCGGCTCGCCGTAGCGCGAGTCCTTAGCGATCAGGGGCCTAAGAAAAATATATTGAGGTCAAATTTCGCGCTAGTGCAAACAAAATGACGTCACTTTCTTACCGGATATTCCGTCACATCCGCTTTATTTTTTGTTCCGCCGGAAGTGCTCCCTCCTCACACAGATGGCGCTAAGCCCCATGAGCAGCTGATGAGCATCCATTTTCTGAACGTATGGGCTTCAATGGAAGCTTCGCTACCAGTTACATTTACCTTGTATATGCTATCTTTATGTAGCAGAGTTGCGCATCTGTCTTCCAGACAGCTCTAGCAATCATGCGTTGCGGAGAAGCGGACGCTCTAGCAAATTCTGGATTTCTTGATGGCGCCGCTGTAGCGAACTGGATTGACACTAGTCATTCAGAGCAAAATTAATCACCCGTCTTCGACACGCCAAACATGTCGATCGGTGACCCGGTAGGCATGTCGCCTGCAAAAACGGAGTGCGTCTTCGCCGCATAGCTGTGGTTGCTAGTCAGACCTATGCGCAACTCAACTCTATATCTACCTAGAGTTACTGTATATGCTACCTGTAGGTAGCAGAGTTGCGCATCTGTCTTCCAAACGCCGCTAGCAACACGCATAGCGGAGAAGCTGGCGCTCGGGCCAATTTTTGTATTTCTCGACGCCGCCGCTGCAGCGAAATGAATTAACACTATTCATCGACAGCCAATGTTTATCGCCGATCTTCGACACGCGAGACATGTTAATCGCCGACACGGTAGCATGTCGCCTGCACAAACGGAGTGCGACTTCACCGCATAGCGTTGGTTGCTAGCCGGACCTATGCGCAACTCTGCTACCTAAGGTAGCATATACAGTGACTCTAGATCTACCTAACAAACAGCTCCATCTATTGTACGTCACCTTAACTCTTAGCTCCATGTTCGCAGCGCTCGCTGACCCGAAGAAAGCAAAAGAAATAAATGTCACAATTTCGCCGCAACGGCGAAGCAATGAATGCGATAGCAACAAATTAGAATGTAATGCGAAGAAAAGCGGAAAGCAGCTGGAAATTTACAGCGCGTCGCTCAAGCGCAAAAGAGGCACGAAAGAACACACACAGGACGAGCGCGAACTATCAAGGTCACAGTTGACACTTATTCCTGTTTGAACAGCGTGCTCATTTCGCAAGCGCGGCCGCTGCAAAGAGCGAAGTGAGCTTCGTACGCTCTGTAACTTCAGCGCGGACATCGAGGTGAAAGCACGAGGCATGCAACCCCCCTCCTCCTTCCACAAGATAAGCGCGCACGCAGGCGACACGCCCTGTAGGGCGAAGTGCACGGAGGCGCGCGCGCAACGCCACGAGTGGAGCGATGACCTTTAAAGGGCGCTCCTCGCGCACTTCGTGCCATCTCGCTGGTGAGCAACAAAGCACGCTGAAGTTAATGGGTATATATAATAGCTCGCCGGTTAGTATACCGAGAGACGGTACTCTTCGTGGCCTAGCCGTCTAACCACCGCGCGCTGCGGAGAGAGACCTCGCCCGCTCGATTCCGCGCCTCCGAAAGTATTTCTGAATTATTTTTCTTTGTGGCTTATAATATATATATATATATATATATATATATATATATATATATATATATATATATATATATATATATAGATATATATATAATATATATATATATTGTGAGCGCTGACTATATAGTTCATCTTCATCTGTACAGAAACCATCGTAATCATCATCTTCGTTTGTCACGCGGGCTGCGCCGCTTTGGACATTGAAATATAACCTTTCGATTACTGAACTGGGCGTCGTCTCATAAGTGGTGGAGAGTGCTGTGGTTCCCACGTCCTCTTGCTCTACCGGTCACCCCTGGAGCTCCGGTCTGGTCGACGGTTGTGCTCGCAAACGACAGTGATGGCACAAAACAACGCCTCCGCTGCCGCAAACCGCTTCTGCTCAGCCAGTTGGGCCTAACTACACAGTGAGTACGTCGCAACGAGACCCTCCGGTATTTTCCGGCCTTCGCGGTGAAGACGTTGAGGAGTGGCTCGACAATTATGACAGAACCAGTGTTTGTAATTATTGGGACGAGGCCCACAAACTACGCTACGTTCCTTTTTACCTCAGGGAAGTGGCTAAAACCTGGTTCCACAACCATGAAAGTGACTTTCCTGATTGGGCAGCCTTCACGGCGACAACTCCGTCAGATATTCTGGTACATCTGCAGGACGCTCTGAGGTAGCCAAACAGAAGCTCGCAACCCGCATCCAAGGGCCCGACGAATCATATACGTCGTATATTGAAGACGTTCTGGCTCTCTGTCGCCGTGCCCAGAGTGACATGACGGAGGCCGATCGCATCCGTCACATACTGAAAGGCGTGAACTCTGTGGCCTTCAATGCTCTCGTCATTCAGAGCCCAAATACAGTTCAGGACATAATCACCACATGCCAACGCCTGGACGTGCTCTATTCCATGCGCCTTCCACACGCCTCCTCTGACGCTCGCTTTGTTGGAGAACAAGAATTGCGAGCCCTGATCCGCACCATTGTCAGAGAGGAACTTCACGGTCCTTGTTCCGGGCAACACAGCCACTTCGCCTGTCCGCTCTCCTCCTCCCAACCTGCGTGAAATTATCAAGGACGAACTGGCATCGATGACAAGCGTCGCACGTGCCCCGTCTCCTGTACCCTTTTCGCATGCCTTCGTACGCAGAAGTTGCATCACGGGCCCCTGCACCAATGTCATCTGCGCCTGCGGACGTTCGTGCGACCATTTGGCTTCGATGGCAGCACAGGCACAAGGCAACCACACTACTCTACCTGGCGTCCTTCGCGCCCCGTCTGTTTCTACTGTGGCATACGGGCCATATATCCCGTTTCTGCAGCCGCCGTCAGCAGGATGAACGACGTGGCTATTCTGCTTATGAAAGAGACTTTGCCCCAAGATCTGATGCCTACGCTCCAGCACCGTATCCATCCTCCTCACGTCGGTCGCCCTCACCTCCACTGCCCAAGCCATGCCTCGTCCTTCTCGTTCACCTCGCCGCCGTTCTCCGTCACCATTTCGGCGTACGACATCACCCCTGCGTCCTGCTCCGATCTCTCTGGACAGCCGACTCGAAAAACTAGAAGCTGCAGTTTTTGGAGGGGAAACTGCTCGTTGTCGAAACGTCACAACTCCTCCGTCTCGCCCAGCAAATTTACTGCCTGTTTGTGTGGAAGGTGTTTGTGTTGACACCCTTGTAGACACTGGAGCCGCAATTTCAGTCATTAACCGCGAATTGTGTTTTCGTCTACGGAAAGTGCAAACTCCTTATGTCGGTCCCCTGTTATGCGGCGCTAATGACAATCCGATTTGCCCGACCGGACAGTGTACTGCGCGCGTTCTCATCGACGGAGTCCGCCATCATGTACAGCTGGCTGTGCTTTCTTCATGCGCTCATCAGATAATCTTAGGCTGGGACTTCCTATCGGCTTCGTCGGCTGTCATTTCTTGCGGTCAACCTCTCATTCGTATTACGGACACTGAGCTTTCTTCTGCTGCCGATTTTTCACCGCCCAACCTTGTCACAGCTGCGGATTTTCTCCTGCCTTCAGGGCAAGAACGTGTACTTACGATCAGGTCACGATACGTTATAGATGGCGACGCGGTGGTTACACCTTGCCAGCGCTGTATTTCTCGAGGCATCGCCATCGCATCTTGTCTAGTGCGGTTCACACGTGGTTATGCAAGCATCACCGCCTACAACACGACGCCAGAAGCCCTACTGCTGCCAGAGGGGACTACTGTTGCCAGCATTACCGAAGACGCACCGGTATGTGTCGTTACTGTTTCAACTGACTCGTCATTTCCACAATGTACGCCCGCGGAAGGTTCATCGCGTGCTCTAAAGGCCACTTTGAGTACAGATCTCAATCCGACCCAGACTGATGCCTTGCTGACCATATTAATGAAACACAACGCTTGCTTTGACGTTTGTTCCGATGGCCTGGGTCAAACAACAGTGGCCGCTCATCGCATCGACACAGACGGATCTCGTGTCATTCGTCGCCGCCCTTACCGTGTATCAGCTTCTGAACGCAAAGTTATAGAAGAACAAGTCAACGATATGCTCGCACGCAACATTATCAGGCCTTCGGCAAGCCCGTGGTCTTCTCCTGTTGTGCTCGTTAAAAAAAGGATGGCTCGGTGCGATTTTGCGTTGATTATAGAGCGCTGAACAATATTACTCGTAAGGACGTCTATCCTATGCCTCGGATCGACGACGCTCTTGATACTTTACAAGGTGCCGAGTACTTTTCGAGCCTCGACTTGCGCTCTGGTTATTGGCAGATCCCGATGCACGAGTCCGATAAAGAGAAGACTGCATTTGCCACACCTGATGGACTCTTTGAATTCAATGTAATGCCTTTTGGCCTCTGCAATGCCCCAGCCACATTCGAACGAATGATAGATACGGTACTGCGTGGATTAAAATGGAAGACCTGCCTTTGCTACCTGGACGACATCGTCATCTTTTCATCCAGCTTCTCACAGCACCTGGAACGGCTAGACGAAGTTCTGACCTGTCTAGCTAAGGCCGGTCTCCAGCTAAACACTAAGAAGTGTCGGTTTGCCAGCCGCAGCATCAAGGTATTAGGTCACGTTGTCAGCAGGCATGGCATTGAGCCCGATCCCGACAAGTTGCTGCAGTACTGCACTTTCCTACACCAACCACACCTAAAGACCTTCGCAGCTTCCTCGGCTTAGCGTCGTACTTCCGCCGCTTTGTGCGTGATTTCGCCACTATTGCAGCTCCTTTGCACAAGCTTTTGACCGCGAGCGCACCTTTTGTCTGGTCGGATGAATGCGCAGCCGCTTTTCACACTCTCAAGCGATGCCTCACATCGCGGCCAGTGCTTCGGCATTTCGACCCTGCAGCGTCTACTGTCCTACACACTGACGCAAGTGGACATGGTATCGGTGCCGTCCTGCTGCAGCGGAACCACGCTTCCGAAGAACAAGTCGTGGCCTACGCGAGCCGCACTCTTTCTCCTGCTGAGCGAAATTACAGCATCACCGAACAAGAATGCCTCGCCGTCGTGTGGTCCGTACAAAAGTTTCGCCCTTATTTATACGGCCGGCATTTCACAATCGTCACTGACCATCATGCTCTGTGTTGGTTATCGTCTCTCAAGAATTTGTCGGGACGCCTTGGCCGTTGGGTACTACGTTTGCAAGAGTATGACTACAGTGTCACATCTAGGTCGGGTCGGCAACACCAAGATGCTGACGCTTTGTCGCGGTGCCCGCTCTCGCCAAGCGCCCAAGTGTCGCCTTCAATCTGTTCATCACCAACCAGCCAAGTGACCAAGCAGACGGCCGGTAGTCCGAAAGAGTCCGTTGCCTCAGTGGACATTCTTTCATCCACAGATCTCACCTCGCTCCAACATGCAGATACATACTGCCGCACAATCATCGATCGGCTTACAGGCTTATCCCGTGCCCCCAACAGCCGCTTAAGACGACAGCTTGAACGTTTTAAACTTCGAGACGGAACGTTATGTAGGCACATTTACCACCCTCTCGGTAACCAATGGGTTCCAGTCGTCCCTCGTTCACTTCGTCTCCAGGTTTTACAAGCCCTGCACGACGACCCGACAGCTGGCCACTTGGGTTTTCACAAGACTTACGAGCGCATCAAAACTCGGTGCTTTTGGCCTGGCCTCTCAACAAGTGTGGCGAAGTACGTCGGTTCCTGCGCGTCATGCCAACACCGAAAACGTACCACATCTCTTCCCGCAGGCCCTTTACAACCTCTGCCGTGCCCGTCCGCTCCCTTTGACTTCGTGGGCATCGACTTATACGGACCCCTCCCGCTTACGCCAGCCGGTCACCGCTGGATTGTTACTGCCGTGGACCACCTAACCCGCTACGCGGAGACGGCAGCTCTTCCCTCTGGTGCTACCTCGGAAGTAGCCGATTTTGTCCTGCGCGCCATTATTTTGCGCCACGGTGCCCCTCGTGTTCTCCTTAGTGACCGTGGCAAGACATTTCTTTCCCATGTTCTTGCTGAAGTCCTCCAGGCCTCTAACACCGTACATAAGACCACATCAGCATATCATCCGCAAACAAATGGTCTTACAGAGCGTTTTCACCGAACTTTGTCCGACATGATATCCATGTATGTTCAGCCAGATCACAAAAACTGGGACACTGTACTCCCTTTCGTCACGTTTGCATATAATACTGCCACACAACGCACGACGAATTACAGCCCGTTTTTCCTCGTGTTTGGCCGTGAACCGACTTTTGTTCTGGACACCACATTTTTATCCACGCCCAACTCTGTTCCATCTTCGTCCCTTCCAGAAGAGTTCGCTGCTCGCGTCGCCCGCTGCCGTGAAATTGCCCGCGCCAACACTGCTACCATTCAGGACAAGAGGAAAGTCCGTTTTGACGCGAAACGTCGAGTTGTTTCGTTCCGTCCAGGCGACGAAGTCCTCCTGTGGACACCTGTTCGTACCCCTGGGCTCTGTGAAAAATTTCTTCATAGATATCTCGGTCCATACACCGTGCTGGAAAGGACATCTGCCGTGAACTATCGCGTCGCTCCAGCCAGCGCGGCTACTGATCGTCGTCGCCGCAGCACCGAGATCGCTCATGTCTCTCGCCTGAAACCATATATTCGGCGTTCCTACCCTTAACCTGCCGCCCGCTTTCGCGAAGGGGGAAAATAGTGTGAGCGCTGACTATATAGTTCATCTTCATCTGTACAGAAACCATTGTAATCATCATTTTCGTTTGTCACGCGGGCTGCGCCGCTTTGGGACATTGAAATATAACCTTTCGATTACCGAACTGGGCGTCGTCTCATAATATATATATATATATATATATATATATATATATATATATATATATATATATATATATATATATATATATATATATATATATATATATATATATTATATATATATATATATATAAGCTTTACCAAGAGCCAGCTCTTTGCACGTGTCACTTCAGCTTGGCACAGTATACCTTAGACCATGCAGTGCATAACGTTCGCGTGTGCTCGGAAGCCCGACTTACACCTTTAATGAGCGGGTCCGAGTCCGGCCCGGCCCGCAGCGTCAAGCCCGGGCCCAGCCCAGGCCCGCAGCTTCAAGCCCGGGCCCGGCCCGGGCCCGCACTTTCAAGCCCGAGCCCAGCCCGGGCCCGCCGGAAAACGCTTCGGACGGCCCGGCCCGCGGGCCGGGCCCGGGCCCGTGCAGTGCTCTAGTACACACATCGGAAAATGCCGTAATTAATAGACGTACGTCCCTCCTCAAAAGCACTTACGTTCGTGATCATACACTGCTTTGTGCCACTGAAGAGCGGCCGTTTGCCTTGAATGAACTGCGAACTTGCAAGACGTGGTGACGTGCGCACGCCCTGTGCGCACGCCTATGCCTATTGGCCGCGAGATCGAGCAGAGTCGCCGCCTGGCGGCGATTGCTCCTTGCATCGTCTGCTAGCTACGTCGTGTTTGCATGTGCGCGTACGTCATGCACGTTCTCAAAGGGCGGTTTGTTCTGTTATGTTAGCGCGAGTTCAACTGCTTGTACGTATACCTAACATGGTGTACAGAAGCAAATGGGCTTGCTAGGCTACATACGTATTGTAATAAGATCAGTGAGCGCGACTTTTGAAAGGGCTGTGTACTGGTGTCGTACCCTTCGTTCGCCAGAATAATTTCAGTGTTGGGGCCGCTTTCTGGTTCAAGCACATCGTAAAGTGCTCTTGGCATAGTCTCAAACATGAGGAGCATTAAATAATGTGTGAACGCAGCGTTTTACCGACTCGGTGGTAAACAAAAACGAGGCTCTACGCCATGCACTTTCGCGTTGTTGTTAGGTGTATAACTGCGGCGCTGTAGTTCATCGGTTATGCGTTGAGCTTAGTTGTGCTTGAGATGTCCTTTTATTGTACGATCGTGGTCCCACTACAGCGAAATATTCCTATCAAGTGAAGTCTGACATTTCGGTACTCAAACTGTCCCCTAAAAAAACAGACAATGGAATGACACGGCAGTGATAAAACGAAGTTGCCGCGCGCAATTTTAACTTGGGGCGAAATTTATGCAGAACCACCCGCGTGCTTAGATTTAGGTGCGCTTTGACGAACCCAGATGTTCGTAATTCCGACGGCGTGCCTTATGTCGTATAATTTCAAGCGAAACCTCATCGTTTTTTTACATCTTAAGCGTTTTTGTCGAGCTGTTATAAATTGATGGAAGGAAGCGGACGTTATTAGTTTGAAATTAAAAAAAAAAATCACTTATTACATATTATAACCGAACCTTTGTTGCATCGCTGTCGTGCACATGTCGTGTCCATGAAAGCTCTGTGCTAAACTCTTACCTTTTTATTCTGTTACTTGAGCAAGAACAAGTGCGTACGCGTTGAGCGCCTCCGTGGTGCTAAAGCGCTGTCAACCACGTAGCTTTCCTGACAAACTTATCAAATGTCCTACATTTCATGGAGAACTGAACAGTAATAAAAATGCGTATTTGCGCAAGCAGTGCTAATTGCACGGGAATATGGGTTGGTATACAAATGAACACGAAGTAAACACTTAAGTAGTTCAGTCGTGCTACAGCAGTGCGTACTACACAGAACACGAGCTAAACACGTACACAGAAAACAGCCAAGAAACGTCATACCGTGCGTAAGCGCAGACTGTCATCCAGGGCGAGCATCCTTTTTCATCGGCAGATTCCGCTTCTCTCACTAGTAGTAGTAACGTTGGATGATCTTCGTGCACAAATTCAACAATGAAGAGCGTATATATTACCAGTAAGGTGCAGTCAAAACGTTTTATTCGCCGATAATCGGCTCAAATCACTCACAACGAAGCGCCGCTGAGTGCATTTGTATACGCGGCCCCGACCGCCCATCCACACTAACGCGGCGACGGAGCTGTCACCTATAGGTCGATCTCGCGGCCAATAGGGGCTTTACAGAAAACCGGCACGTCGCGTCGCCTGGCGACAAAGGTTTGGTAACGCCTTCGCATTTCTATATAGTCTGCTATTCAGGCGCACAACAATTGGTGCTTAAAATTACAGGCTTTATGTTATTAGCCATCTCCGCTTCATTCTATGCTTATTATGAAGTAAAATCAGTTGACGCTGGCAACTAGTGTTAATATAAAGAAGGCGATCCCCTGGCGCAGCAAGCTTAACGTTAAATTAGTGGAAGTTTCTTATAGGATGATGAAACAAATAAAGTGCGTACTAAGTCATTTACTCAATGTTAGTAAGGGACACCTAATTAGTGATAATCACATTCATGACAGTTAATTAGTGAGCGTTAATGCGTGAACGTTGGACGTCGATATAAAGTTCACAGTAATATAGCCACTCGAGATGGCTTTTGCCTTCGAGTCGTCTTACGCCAATACATAAGGAAACATGTGAGCGATTCGTGAGGCAATAAACTCCGATAGTGCTGTCGTTCGATGATTACTTAGAAAATTGTTGCAGAGCCTCATTAATAACGAACGTCGCGATCGCCTATTTTAATGACGTCACCACGTCTTGCAAGTTCGCAGTTCATTCAAGGCAAAAGACCGCTCTTCAGTGGCACAAAGCAGCGCATGATCACGAACGTAAGCGCTTTTGAGGAGGGACGTACGTCTATTAATTACGGCATTTGTACAATGCTCATCGCTTGAAAAGCTCTAATCAGGCTGAATGGTGGCGGCCGATTTTATTTGAGACGCCATTGAGCAATATGGGATCGATGGGTGACCAAAACATTGCACTCTCAATCAAGATGTCGTGTAACGAAAAGCTTATATGCTCTGGTTAAAGTTTCGGGCTGCTCAGAACGGTTTCAATCTACGGCTGCTCCGGAACAACAGGAAGTGATGGTCATAGTGGTTTTAACGGTCTCTCTTTGCGCTCTTAAGCTCTTCAGAATGCACACAATACCTTCGCGGCGTCTTGCAAACCAGAGTTCCGGCGTCTTGCAAACTAGGGTCTTTTCTTTCCTTACACAAGCGCTTTGTTTGAAAATTCTTACTCGACGCAAGAGTGTACTGTAAGAAAAAGATATTGAGCCCTTCTAACCGGCCGGGACGCAATCGCTATGCTGGAAAATTGGTTACCAAAGATGAAAGTTTTACGAGATCATAATAGAACGATTCAAGAAAGTTCATAAGATCATAATAAAACGACCCAACAACGCGTCCGATGCTCCACCACTGAGCTCAGTGGTGGAGCATCGGACGCGAGGGTCGCAGGTTCGGTCCCTGCCGGCGGCAAGTTATCTCTTCGTCCACTTTACTTTCTTCACATTTATATTCTGATTGCTACAGATAACACCCCCTATACTTCCCTTGGCTTTATTGTCTGTTAGTTCTCATTAATATTAAAATACTTGTTAATTAACTTTTGCATTACTGAACTGAGGGCAGTAGTTCATATGGGAAAGTTTTAGCCCGTGGCAATTTATGGCTCAACCCTTTTTGGAAATTACAAAAGTTGCACGTAATTTGATATAATCTTCGTACGATATTAATGGCGATATCAGAAGTCACCGCGCCCGGCGCGCAAGCAGCGCGGTCACTCTTACGTCAGACCGGAACTTGTCTTGACAAGGAAGTGATCAATATTGAATCAAGTCGCGTCGAGGCTGATTTTGGTCAGGGAAAACGGCAAGTATAGTCCTATATACACACGTGGTACATCGCTTATTCTATGCGTGCGATGTGTGGTGTTCATCTGTTTCTTAAACAGATAAACACCACAGATAAACAGATAAACAGACGCAAAGAATTTACTCGCCTGTCTGCAAGAAGTGCAGCAGTGGCTGTCCCTGAGTTTTATGCTGCACAGGGAAAGAAACGTGGATATGACGTTTTTATTCTTGCGCACCGCCCTAAAGAAACAGATAAGCCCCAAATATGACACGCAAAGGTTAAGCGATCCGCTGGTTCAAGTGAGATGACTCGCCGCTTCCCGCAAGATGCTGCCGCGACGCGCCTTCATTCAAATTTCGTCACTTCCTTGTCACTGGAAGTTCCGGTCTGACGTAACAGACTAGGCGCGTTTCGCGTTTTCTGCGTGCCGGGAGCGGTCAATTTCGATATCGCCATTAAAATTCCATTATGAATATCTCAAATTAGGTGCAAATTTTGTGATTTCCAAAAAAAAAAAGGATATGCCATACAGTTGTCACAGACTACAACTTCCTAATGTAAACAACTGCCCTAACGTCAATTGAAATATCTAATTAACGAGTTTTCATTAATTATTCCTTAGGCTGTCATTTTAGCTGCGGCAACGTATTTCCGCCTCGACCTAGAGTTCGTGTGCGAAAACAGCAGGAGCCGACTGTTATAACATGACATGACAAGAACTTTATTGGAGACCTGGAACTCGAATCTGGGGAGCCGGAGGCCCCCAGATCAAGTTGGTGGCTCCGCCCACGATGGGACTGGAAGTCCAAGTTCCGTCGCGATGTCGTGGGGCCTCTGGACGGCCTGGAGTTGGGTGTGGAGATCACTATTCTTCAGGGATTCCTCCCATTGATCCTTCGAGAAGGGTGGAGAGGCAGTAAGGGTTGGGCACAGCCAGAGCATGTGGTCGAAAGAGCATGAGTCATGGCCGCATTTGGGGCACGACTGTAAGTGGTCGGGGTCTATCCTATTAAGGGACCGAGGAGTGGGATACGTACGGGTTTGCAGAAGTCTGCATGTGGTAGCCTGAGGCTTGTTCAGTTTTGGGTGGGGTAGTGGAAATTTTTTCCTGGCCAGGCGGTAGTGGGAAATAATTTCGTGAAAAGTACATAGTGAATCTTTATGGATGTCGACCTCGTTACGAGCCTGGCTATCCGTGGCAGCGCGGTACGTGAAATCGCGCGCTAACCGATGAGCCTGCTCGTTAGGATTACATCCGAGTGGGTTAACTAAGCCATCGAGATGAGCTGGGAACCACGTGATGTGGTACCCCCCTTCGCTGTTCTCCCGCGTTCGTTGCAGTGCTTTCTTCACAATATTGTTCGCCTGTTCAGACACGAGGGCGCTTGAGAAGGATCTAACTGCCGTGCGCGAGTCCGAGAATACAACAGCAGGAGCTTTTGCGCTGTGAAAAGCCAGAGCGATCGCCGCTTCCTCCGCCACGTGGGCAGTCTTAGTATAAACAGAGGCTGCATTAAGCATGTTGCCTCCCGCGTCAACGACCGAAATAGCAAACTTATCTCCGTCATATCTGGCAGCATCGACAAAGAGGGCTTATAGTTTCTGTTGATTGATCTTTTGAAGGATGGCCTTGGCTCTCGCGAATCTTCGACCCTTATGGTGCACTGGGTGGATGTTTCGCGGGACGGGGTTAACCATGATGCGATTTCTGTTCTCTCGGGACAAGCTAACTTTCGTCGCCTGTTCATGTCTAGGCTGAATACCCGCTTCTGCTAAAAGCTTAATCCCTGGCTTAGTGGATGAAAGTCGCGTTATCTGAGCCGCTGTGTGAGCTTCTATTAGCTCGTCAGCGGTGTTGTGGAGGCCTAGCTCCAGAAGCTTCTCGGTGCTCGTGAAATGCGGAAGGCTGAGCACGCGTTTGAGACCAGTTCTGATGAGGGATTCAAGTTTTGCCTTCTCCGCCTTAGCCCAATTAAGGTACGGCGCAATGTAAAGAACATTACTGAGAAAGAATGCCTGGTAAGCTCTGAGCAGATTGTCCTCTTTGAGA
Organism: Rhipicephalus sanguineus; assembly: GCF_013339695.2. Taxonomy (NCBI): domain Eukaryota; kingdom Metazoa; phylum Arthropoda; class Arachnida; order Ixodida; family Ixodidae; genus Rhipicephalus; species Rhipicephalus sanguineus. The sequence continues at coordinate 27,259 of NW_023614464.1, forward strand.
CCACCTCTTCGATTTGAAACGCGGGATACAAGTCTTAGTATATTACTGGCCTGTCCAGTGAGCCTGTTGAGGGCCTGCGAGTTACAGCCCCTGGCATCAATGAGGAGACTTAGGATCTTTACCGAGTCCCTCCTCGGTATGGGCTGTCCATTCTTAGCTCGAATTTCTATCGGCAATGTTTCCAGAGGCGCAAGGTTTCGTACCCCCTGTCTAGACGGTCGGTATAACAGTAGCTCTGATTTATCAGGGGAGAGTTCAAGGCCCGTGTTTGAAAGAAAGTCCTCCGTAGCCTCCAGTGCGCTTTGCAACGAGTGTTCGAGCATGGCTAGCGATCCGCCCGGTGCCCAGATCGCGATATCGTCCGCATAAATGGCGTGTCCCACGTTCGGGATTGCAGCGAGGCGAGTGGAGAGCTTGTGCATGGCGATGTTGAATAAGAGTGGGGAGAGCACGGAACCCTGTGGGGTGCCGCAGTTGCCTAGTTCGTAAGGCCCTTCTGAGACCGTGCCTATTCGGAGGTGTGCCTTGCGATCTGCGAGAAAAGATTGGGTGTAGTCATGAAAACGCTGGCCCAGGTTAAGAGTGGAAATCTCAGTCAGAATGTGTCTATGCGATACCCTGTCGAAGGCCTTGGATAGGTCCAGTGCGAGGATTCCCCTCACGTCCCGAGTCGTGTTATCGAAAATTGACCGCTTAAGCAGAAGCATAGCGTCCTGGCGGACAACGCCCGTCGAAAGCCAATGAGGTTGTGTCTAAATAGCTCCTTATTTTCTATATGTCCAGTTAACCTGTTATGTATCGCATGCTCCGCAACCTTTCCGATGCATGAAGTAAGGGAAATAGGCCGCAAGTTGGCGATATGTGGGGGCTTGCCTGGTTTAGGTATGAGTAGTACGCCATTCTATCGGAAGGTTTTTATTTTTAAAAATATGTACCGTCTAAAAAAATTGCGAGACATTCCATGCTGTGAAGATGGATGACCCGCGAAGCTGTTTCGCACACGACACAGACGCGACACGGCGGGGGTCAGTTTGCTATCGAAGGCCAGGTTGTGAACCTGCCCATCAACCATTGAGGTGCACATTCCCGCGTTTCTGTTCTCTTCGTCTTTCGTCGTAATCATGTGGCTTTCGGAAGCCCTAAACCTAGGTTAATGTAGCATAGCTACTGTAGAATATTCGCCAGCTGCTGGTTTCATTTATGCCATTGTGCTCCAGCGTAGACGACTTTTTTTTTTTTTTCATTGTGAGTAGGCCTCACTGTAACACAATGTGGGAAAGCCAGTTTACAAAGACAAAGCTTAGACCGGCCCCCTTAATGGCGCTTTCACTTCTAAACGACGATAAGAGCAGCGCGGACGGGGAAGGAACGCGCACGACAGCGCGACACGAGCGCCGTCATGAATCACCAACTTGCCCAGCAAACTTCACTACAGGAGTTCACTTCTAAACACAAATGCATTGCCGCGAAGCCATTTTTCTAGGGGCAGTATAAGACGTCACATCAAAATATGAAGACCCTAGGACCTTTTTTTTAATTATTTGATTATTTCTTTTCCGTTGCCACCAGGCGGCTGTTCCCATCGTCTTCAGCCGAGGCACATTACTCTTCTAGAGTCCTAACCATGGCGGTAGAAAACCCTCCTTGATCGCCATAGGCGTGCGCACAGGGGGGGCAGGGGGGGGGGGGGCCTAATCAAAGACGGGGGCGCGAAATCTGCCGAGTATATTGACCCTTCTAGTCACCTAAGAGGGGGGGGGGCGCAAAATCTGCCCCATACGATGACTTGGTAGAGTGGGGGGGGGGGGGGGGCGCTGCGATGTACCTTTGCCCCCCCTAATGGGGAACCCTGCGCACGCCTATGTTGATCGCAACCCTCATGAACCCCCGCGACAAAGACGATAGGAACAAGGAAGAACAAGAGGCCCTCGTGGCTGCGGGGGGAGGAGGTTGCCTCGGAGACCCTCCTTTCCCATGCTCTCTCCGGTTGGGAGGAGGAGGAACTTAATTCCCCACGGTTCGCAAAGGCCGGTTGCCTCCTCCTCCTGCGGCAGCCCGCGCGAACGTTATCTTTTAATTCCTGTCTCCGGACACGAAGTAATCCCATCAACAAGTCATACACTACCGCTTCGCTGTGAAACACACTGTGTACAACTCCCGTGTTCTGCTCATGTTCTAGCCCTGTGCTTAGAGTACGAGCTTTTGGATTGTGAAGTCAACACTGACGCGGCCGCATTTCATGCCTGGCTGCTTCATAGTCATTGTGAAAAATGTAACGAATGTTTCTTGAATACGTCTGATAGCTTTTGTTTTTTCTGTGCGTTATTTTTTGGCAGGTGGTTGCCGCATTATACGAGACTCTGAACCAAGTTGCCTACGAGCATACTACGTAGAACCCGATAATACAATTTCGTGCAAGCTTTGTGGTTAACTGAAACGCAAGCTTGGGCGAGTTGGTTCATTGCTATAATGCAAAAAAAGGGCTGAAAAAAAAACATATGCGCGGCTTGCGTTAAGTTAAATCTAATCCCAGGCGAAAATTTTCTCCAAGTGGAACCACTTGAAGTGGATTATTGAACCTGGATTTGAAGTGGTCCCACTTGGCAAGTGGTCCCACTTGCAAAGTGGAACCACTTGCCAAGTGGTTCCACTTCAAATCCAGGTTCAATAATCCACTTCAAGTGGTTCCACTTGCCAAGTGGTCTCACTTCGCAAGTGGGACCGCCTGCCTAACGTATCCTCTTGCCAAGTGGTCTTAGGAACCACTGGTGCACTTCAATAAATATCAGAAACAAATACTTGTTTTTACAATAATTTATTGATAAGTGAATGGCACTTAAAAAAAGGAAATAATGTGAAGTCAAAAGAAAAGATTTTGGAAGCATTCAATCTTCCTTTCTCTTTGTCCTCTTGACGTCTTGAATTTTTTTTAAAAAATGGTAGACAAATTGTCCAGCGTTTCCTTAACTGGGACTCCGCTCCTCGACCCCCAATGTGTCACGGTGTCTGCAAAGGAGGCAGAAATTAAAACAGCCGTGGGATACATAATTATGTACAGCACAATTAAATTGACCACAATCTTACCAATAATCAAAGCAACCTTGTGTAGACTCAGTTGCTTCCGCACGACTGCGTTGGGGTTCTTGTAGTCCTTGGGGGCTAATTTGCCTCCATAACTTCGCTCCGCCAATCCTTCGCGACCTCATATGGCTTGGGCCATATCCTTTACAACGAGTGGAGGTTTTTTATGGCCCAGGATTTTTTCCGCCTGCTTGCTTCCAATCATGAGGCCGTCTTTCACGTGATACTGTAAATGAGAACAAAATCTTTAAAAAGAAATGAAGGGAACACAGTCGTGCACTTACCTTGCCATCACCAATGTCAGTAAAAGGAGTGTGGGCTTTTGGGTCTGCAGCTGATGAGAAATAAGGAGTGAAGTTGATGTTTACAGCAAAATAATAGCAACATAATGGCATTTAAAGCGTTTGGGCTTCTACGTGTGGGGAGTGCGTCTGCAGCAGGCTTGGATGTAGTGTCCATGTGTGCTGCTGGTGGTGGTGTGGGGGCTGTGTGTGACGGTTCAACTTCGTAATCCAAACCATTAAGGTCTTGGCCATCCTCCCACAGATCTGCACCCACAGTAGAGAAGTGTACAAACAATTTACAGTGGCTGTTATCAAGATACAACTCTAATTCTCAATATCTAGTCAAAAAGCTTAGGGTTCAGCTTTTTGACCAGCAAAAAAAGTTTAGAAACATTAATGTTCATGCAGTTTTGCAGACTTTACCTGTAGGGGACTGTTGTGCTTGCTCGAGAAGCGGGGCACTTTTTTGTGCCTTTTGAGGCTGAGGGGCACTTCTCGCCAGTAGCATTTCTACAACTGCAGGTATAGAAAAGAACACTTAAGAAATATATGCCGGTAACACTATAAATAAATCTAAAGAGCACATAGAATAAGATGTTATGCTATCGGTGTCAAATAAAGCACGAACAGCCGCAAGCATTAGAAATGGTATAGTGCACGCTGTCCAGACCATTGACACTTTTTTAGAGGTTCTACCAAAGCAGCCTTTGACAACAAAGATATAGCAATATAAGAAATGGCAGTATACTTACTCACTGAAAGCTTCACGTCTATTCGATCAATTCTTTCGTTGATTTTGGCAACCGCTTGTCGAAATTCATTGCGCTCTTTCAGCACACTCTCATAAGGTTCCTGTCAAGTCTCTTTCCTCATTTGCTTGTGCTTGCGTTCTTTGTTCGTGGTGTCTTCATTGAACTCCACACGCCTGTTTGAGGGTGTCTGTGCACAAGAAAAGAGAGTAAGGAGTTGAAAAGTGCTGAATAAAACTGAGAAGTGTACATTTTAATGCCTACTTGCAAAGCTCGGGCGGCTTTATTTTTTTCAAGGGCACGAGAGGCATGCTTGCTCAAAATTTCCTCATAAACAGCACTTCTTGATGCAGCCTGATCCTGTTTCATTTTTTTGTGTGCCTGCAAAAAGAAATGAAGACCAATAAGCAATTTTCGACAGAAACGTGGCAAAAGTTTAGCGCAATTAGGGTAGTACCTGTTTTGCAGTCTGCTTGGTGTTTACTGCTGACAGCTGCAGGTCAATGAGCTCTTCCTCTTGGTCAATATCTGACTGGTGTATCAGAGGCCGTGGAAGGCGCTTGCTGCCCCTTTGTTTATGTAGCTCTTGTTCCGAGTCTGTTAGGCACACGTATGAAGTCAAAATGCGCCAATATTAGTCTGGAAAAGCTGCTATACGTATAAACACTGTGTGTGTTTAGCAGTTTTGCGCCAGTGAAAAGCGCAACGCAATTCAGCATAGGTATTAAATTTAAGATAAAAAAGGCAACAAGCCATAATATATCGACATTACTGAAAGGACATACCCTGCGATACAATAAAAATGTCCGAATTTTTCCCAACAAGAGTAATGCTGGTTAATTCAACGCGGCCGGCACTGTTCAGCAAGCAACATAATTTAGATGATGACTCCTATATTAATCCTGCAAGCATATACGAATAACGAATAGCGTTAGTTGTAGATCACATGACTGTACGCACGTGGAATCATATGCCAGCCTCTCGATCGCCCACGCGCTATCGCGTCAGCGCGGGCACAGGTTGTGGCCAGAGCCCGATATGATGGGTGATGCGTTTGGCATGCAATGACGCTACCTATATATATAGCATGTGTCGAATCGCAATAAATATCTAGCTTCATTTACTTACCTGCCAGCAGCAGAATTCTACACGTGTACGATCCTGTGTTTTCCGGGTCTTCATGATCAACCCACTCTGTCCTGTAGACTTTACTTTTAATGAAGTCCTCCTTGCTTTCTGGGTAAAAGTCCTTAATGTTATTGGCAGGTATTATATACTCTTTCTTATCAAAACTGTTCAAGAATCGCACTAACGCGAACATCCTGACGCTCACACTGCTCACACGCCGTGCACCACGAGACAAAAGTGTCCGACCGTCGACAAAGTCAAAACATGGCGCTTCGTCTTTGGCTTGGCTAGAGATTACTGTTAAAACAAGTCATAACGTCAAAATATAAATTGCTATTGATTTAATGAAATGAACAGAATATATAATATAAAGTACTACTTGCAGGGGCCTAATAATAATTTGTCTAGCACTAAAAAAATAGTCCACGTATCTACATAAGTGTTCTGTGCATCTACGGTCAAGCCAAGGCCAAGCCGTGTCAAGCAACGTCGGTAATCTTTGCCACCGTCTTTGCACGCGTGCGTACATGGCTATTGATGTTCGATTACCGTTGACTTTTTTATTATTCATTGTTGACTTGGACGTCTTTAGACCGCTGCAGCGTGCTCATCAGCAAAAATAGACAATCTGTGGTAGGCGTGATGAACACGAGTCAAAAAACCCGCAAGCGATATCTGGAGCCTGAAGCGTGGAATGACCGCTTGCCAAAATCGACGCAACACAAAGTAAGGAAGAATGCTCCTGCACAGCCTTCTACGGACGTTTTTTCGGGAGAACGTACGGTCTCAAGCGCTTCTGAATCCTCGGACGATAATGAAGCTGGTGAGTCAGCCGAGGATATTGGACGACAAAACTACGTGAGTTCATTTGTGGGAGATGAGTCGGCTAGTGACTGCGACACTACTGACGATGAGTTCGCACCCGCCGAAGATAATCTGTCTAATGCGACGCAGCCGTGTGATGGACTCCCAAACTCGGACTTCTTCCGATTGGAGTTTGCGCGCCCGCTTGGCAACACAAACTCCTTGTCTGTTGGGGATGCACTTGTACTTGTTTTGGACTTCGCCATAAAGCATGGTCTAGCTGTCATGGACCGCTGTAGAAGATCTCCTGAGATTGTGTAATAATATTTTAGGCTCAAGTGTGCTTCCAGACAGCAAGTACCTTTTCCGAAAGTTCTGTGCAACCTCACCAGAAGACATGAAGTTCTACTTTTACTGCCCGTTTTGTAATCGGCTGCTGGCCAAGACGGGTGGCAGCTTAATTAAGAGCGCAACATTGTGTCTGGCATGTGCTGTGGAAAGGACTACACGTTTTCAAATTCTATCGTGGCCCTACCTCTTGCTTAGCTAAAGTGACTGTATCAATTTCTGAGAAACCTCTTGTTTGGAAAATTTGTCATAATATGTTGCAGATTTTCTATATGCATCCACCTTTAATGGTACTCAATTACGCATATACATAAGCTCTACTGTTGATTATTTTGCTTGGGTGAGTGTATATGAAACTAAAAGCTTTATAAGTTCCGTTTTTCACATTTACTTATGCTGTTACTTGTGTAAATCGTGTAAATATCTGTCTGTGCCTTTTTGTGCCGAATAAATAAATTTTTTGAAGTACAGGAAAGTGTCAATAGTTACTGCAAGTGCATGTGGCATGCATTTGATATAGCAAAACTTGAGCATGTTTAACTCGTTCTGTAAAGCATGATTACAGAAGCACAAAATACCAAACCGCTTGGCAGCAAATGGAACCTGTTATGGTCTAAGCGGTACCGTCTTAATATCCACTTGAAAGCAAGTAGGACCACTTCAGAAACTGCAAGTGGAACAGTTCCGTAACAAGTGGGGCAGAAATTTAACCACCTTGTGGCAAGTGGAACCTGTAATAGGTTCCACTTGCGCTGAAGTGGTCCCACTTGAAAGCAAGTGGGACCACTTTGTGGCAAGTGGAACCTTTAGTGGGACCACTTGGCAGCAAATGGGACCTATTAATGGGTTCCACTTGCTCTGAAGTGGTCCCTCTTGAAAGCAAGTGGGACCACTTGAGAGACCACTTGGCAGCAAGTGGGACCACTTAAGGGACCACTTGGCTGCAAGTGGTACCACTTGAGAGACCACTTGGCAGCAAGTGGGACCACTTAAGGGACCACTTGGCAGCAAGTGGTACCACTTGAGAGACCACTTGGCAGCAAGTGGGACCACTTAAGGGACCACTTGGCTGCAAGTGGTACCACTTTAGAGACCACTTGGCAGCAAGTGGAACCACTTGAAATCCCACTTCAAATTTTCACCTGGGATCATATTAACTCCATTTATACTTGATTATAATAATATAATATGTGGGGTTTAACGTCCCAAAACCACGATATATTTATACTTGATTGGATGGATCACTGGTACAAGTGGTGCAAAACCCTAAATTGCCTCTAATTACCTTAAATTACCTCGATCGCCAAAATAATTACCCAACAGAGCTGGTATATGAGCAAATACGGCAGACCAGCTATAGTTGGCTTGCTGTATTTGTTCCCATACCAGCACAGTTGGGAAATAGTACACGCAAATAGACGCCTTCACACACTCTCTGTCAGTGCTGACGTTACGATCGGACCATAAATTACCCTTTAAACGCCAGTGTTGTCGACGTGCCTGGTAAGCCCACGATGTGCACGCAGCTACTACACTTACAAAAACACGTCGATCCACCTCGTAACGCTTGGCTCAAAGCCAAAAAATGCAGCGTAGAACTACTCGCTGACTGCTTCGCATGAAACCGATTGCCATAAGGCGTGGGATCTGCCGAATTTTTTTTCTTTTTTAATGATTTTTTACAATTACGTGGTTCACCGTTACGTAACTACACAAATATAAGGTGGAGAGGAAAGTTTCCTGAAGTGACAGTTCGTCCGTGTTATCGTCGGTGCCATGGTGTTAAATGAACAAAGCGTTGGCGGTGCTTGGTTGCGTGGTGAGGGTGTCGTGCATAGTTGCACACGCTAATTATTTTGTGAGATCGTGTGAGTAATGCCTTGCTAAAGTAGTATTGAATATTAAGAGTTAAAAAATCTCAAAATTATGAATAGGCGTATTTTAATCAAAGTTGACGATTTATCGGCCCGTGACCTGCTTTAGCAATGTATCGCGGTACACATTTGGATAATCGCAACGTCGCGGTGCGAAACTGACTCGTCGAAAATACGTCAGCGAGCACGATTTGCAGTAGGGGACTTTTTTTGCAACATATGGTCGCAACTGCCGATGCAAAGACAAACGAATCAATTGAAAGAGATAACGGCTTATGCTTGATTATATACGAGACTTAAAGCGTTTTCCCGTGTCGAACGATTATTTTCGATATTCCCTGAACTACGTCTACTCTCTGGATTAGCACGATACGAACATGCCCCGCTGCATTGCTTATTCTGGCTCAAGTCCAGAGGTCGATGGTCCTACATAACAGACTTCGATAATAGTGTCCGATACCATGGTATCAGTGCACTGGACTGTGTAAGTGGCCTGCGTGCGCTCCTCTTTCAATACCCTGACTCCGTTAACCTGTGCAAGGTATACAATCACAACTATGCATTATGAAGGTGAAAGCTTTGTATTGCTCACGAGGAAAGCAATCCGGCGTCCGGTATCGGCGGCATGAAAACGAATGGTACCGAAAGTCAGTACATGAACTTATTTAGCGTTTCGCGAAAGCGTAGGCCTTTGCCTGTGCTCTCCTTAACGTTACCTAAAGGGACTGTCAATTTTAACTTAATTAAGCTTTTCGTTATGCCGCGTGGCGTGAACAGAAACTGGGCGGGTATGCGCCACAGCAAGCGGGTATATATATGTGCTGAGCAGCTCCTAGCACAGCATAGCCATGCTATGCTAGGAGCTACAAGGGATCGGAAAGAGAAGTGAGGGTTAGGAGGAGGGAAAGGAAGAGATACAGAGAAATAAAGAGGTAAGAAAGAAGGTTACCATTATGCTAATTAAGCCTAATTAGGTCCATTTCAGCCTAACACTGCTTTGTAATCGAATGACTGACACTAAATCAATTCCTATTGTTGCCGAACGATGAGCAAACGATACTAATCGATAGTCAATCGATCCCCGTTCAAGCTTTTCGTTACGCCGCGTGGCGTGAACACAAACTCGGCCCAGCTCGCCTTTGCCACGTTTAGCCTACTTAAAGCTTCGATGAGGCTAGTTAAGCCAAGGGAAGTATAGCCAGACCTAATTAAGCCTATAAGCTTAATGTCGGCTTAAACATGGATCACATTTTATCACGTTTCAATTTATCAGTAGCTAGGAGTGACCAGTGAGAGCCCGGACTAGCTAGGAAATCACCAGTTCCGCTGTGATTCAGCCTTGCGCCATTTAGTGCAAGCTGCCCACATTTTTTTTTTTTTTTGTTAACGTAACTGCATGATTTCTCTCTCTCGAAGCGGCCAAGAAAAAAAGTTGCGACAGCGTCGACTCGAATTTTGTATTGTCAGTATGTCAGCACTCGCCCAGTGCCGCTCCTTTGCATGTTTCCTGTTGTGGCACTCCCATTGTCGGCAGCTGGGTCTGCTGGCGAGGCTCTGCATGAAGCAGCTACGTTCACAAAAACCCGATAAATTCGGGTCGAATTGCCTTGCTAAACCGTAAACAGGGCGTCGAATTCATTGTAAACGCTAGTAGACGGGGTCGAGCGAGTGTCGAGACAAGTTCTGTTCTGCTCGCGAGGTGTACTTCCTGCTCCGTAAGATGCATGTCACGTATAGGTGGCAGCACTGTCGCGCCGTTTGTGTGGATTAAAGTCCCTAGATTTTTCCCTGTTGGGAAAAATCTAGGGACTTTAGTGTGGATAGGCCGTCGGCGGCGCGTATACAAATGTACACAGCCGCGCTTCGCCGTAAGCGGTTTGAGTCGATTGTCGGCGAATAAAGCGCGTTGACTGCAGCCTAATGGTGATGTATACGCCCTCCATTGCCAAATTAATGCACGAAACTAGCCTAATGTTCCTATTACGTGTGAGAGAAGCGCAATCTGCCAATCAATAGGGTACTGGCCTTTGGTCACATTCGTGTATTGCACTGTGCTCGATATTTTTTCTTGCTTTATTTGCACGTGCTTAAATTGTGTTTTGCCCACACCGCAATATAAATAGTGTTGCGCGACTGAGCCAATTAACTATTTACTTCTTGCTCTACGGCTACAGAACAGAGAGAGCCTGTATTTCAGCGTAATTAGATGAAATGAAACTTTGTGCACTCTGCCTTTCTATTTGTATGAATACGCGTACTGCTATAGAAATGCGTGGCACCAGGTCTTTTTTACCGCTAACCGGCCTCTGCACACGCTAGTTCATGCTTTGCGGTATCACAAGGATTTCCAAATCGCCAACACTTCACGAGATGGTGTCGCTAAAATTCTGCATTGACACCTCGACATTTAGTACCTTTTTTTGCCGTTTAGGACGATGCCAAATGCACTATGTGAAGTGCTTGAACGACAAAGTGGTACCCAAATTAATATGATTTTGGCGAATGGAGGGTACGATGGTTAGACCTAGCGCCATACCGACACGTGCATGCACTCGCTTATTAGAGTGCATACAAGTCTCGTAGGGCGAAATGGTTATGTATATCGTGTAGGCATACGTACAAGCATTTGATACTGTGCTAGCACAACAGAATAAGCTGTAATCTGAGGACGCGCATGACGTACGCACACATGCGAGCACGCTAGCTGTGGCTAGCAGACGACGCAAGGAGCCATCCACACCACGGGGTTTCGTCCGCTCGCCGCTAGGTGCCGACTCTGCTCGATCTCCTGGTGATGCGCTCATGGCGCCACCAGGAGTACATGTATCACCAATTCCCACGTAAACGCGATCGGGTCAGTTCGACCCGCTTGAGTGGAGTATACGTAAACAGAGCTAGTGAGTTCTAAATAATATAAGTATATTAAAGACCATTTTGCCAGGGTACCATAGCTCTATTTACAAAGCACAGTAAACCAGTAGATTCCACCGACACTGGCAGCCCACATTCTCTAAGACGACTCTATGTGAATAAAGATGTTTATTCACACAGTATGCGTCACGATTCACGTTGCATTACGATTTTATTGAAAACCTGTGCAAACGAATTTGCGCGAGGCTTGCCATACGAACGCTTCGCGCGTCAAGAAAGGACGCCATGCTATACTCCACACTGCAATGAACAAGGGCCGCTGGGCCGGGCTCGCCGACACGGCGCATAAAAGGGACCACAGGCAGATCGTCAACGAACACGGTTTTATTGGCCCAAGATGCGGCATTCTCGGATCGCGGGCAAACGAAGGCTCATTGCAACTCCGATCGAGAACGCTCGCCTGCGGCGCTGTATCGGCTGACCAAAGGGACGCCGAGCACGCGAACGAGATGCTACGGAGCAAAGGTCCAGTAGCCAACTCATTGCAGCAAGGGCGTAGCCAGAATTTATTATTTTTTCAGTAGAGAGTCTCCCTTTATGTATGTTCGTGCGTGTGTTTGCATATATTCGTCACTCGCTCCTCTGGAAGGCAGGGATCTTCCGCTGGGCGATCAGCGTTGAGTTGACTGTCAGGGGACCCGTGGGTCGACGCCGCAGCTCAGTAGTTCGTCTATCGCCTCGTTTCCCTGAAGGCGATGGACACCATACGATTCCGTGGTCCAGTTGAAGAGGTTTTCTGAACAGCCTTGCTGCCGCAGCGGGCAGGACCCCCTTGAGATACGCTCTGCACGCCGCTTGGGAGTCGGCACGTGGGCAGGTGCGCCTTTTTTGCCCGGATAGTTTATGGCCATCGCAATGGCCACTGTCTCTGCGGTGGTTAACGATCGCGTCTTGACTATGGCCGCAAGGACCTGCCGCTCTTGTCTCGCGACTGCATTCGTACAGTAGTTTCTTCCCGGGATGTGGCTCGCGTGAAGCACGATTTGCGCGGGTCCAGCGCGCTAGGCATGCCTGCCATGTTGCCGCTGGGACGGCGGTTCTCGGAGATCGAGATGGCTCAAGGCCGGCACAACGTGCGAGCTGGGCGACGAGGCGCAGTACAGGCACCACGATACCCACAAACCTTACGCCATACTAGTTCCCCGTAGGATCCGATCACTGGCCCCTCAAGCGGGTGGTAACGGACAAACAAAAGAGGAGGAGATTGAAGAAAGGAAAAAACGCTATTTCTACAGGCCTAGTTGTGAGCACGGCTCAGCGTCTGTAGTGGGATCGGGAAGGGACAGACAAGATGGGAAGTGAAAATAGGAACGTAAGGAGAGGAGAGTGGCGTCGATAGCCGAGGACGTGGCGGGCGGCCTCTACAGCCGGTTTTTCAGTCCAACGTCGCCAAGGAAGTGAAGGACTGCTTTAAAGACCTTGGTGTGGCTGTGGATAGGGAACAGGAGGTCCATCTGTCAGGGGCGTAGCCAGAAATTTTTTTCGGGGGGGGGGGGGGGGGTTCACTGTAACAAATGTAATACATAAAGTATGGGTTCAACCATACTTTATGTATGTTCGTGCGTGCGTTTGTATGTGTGCGTGTATATATATACATGCAAAATTGAAAAAATACGGGGGGGGGGTTGCACCCCCCCCCCCTTGGCTACGCCCCTGCCATCTGTGTAGCCACTGGTAGACCTTGGCGACGGAGTGCAGTGACCATGACACGTCGTTGAGCTTGAAGCGCGGGGCGTGCAAGTGAACGGGCAATGCCAAGTCGATGGCGCCGGGCTGCGCAGGCCAGGAGCAGCCGATGCGCAGGCGTAGTAGGAGGGACCGCTCATTCCTGGAGAGTCCCCGCTAAGGCAGCCGGGTCGATGGTTCCATCCTGGTTACACGTTCGTCAGGGTGGCGACTTAGCAGCAGCCGATCACAGCATGGCAGACCGCTGCATTGGTGCGACGTGCTTCTTTTGCCAGTGCGTCTATCTGCTCATTTCCCTGGATTCCTACGTGAGATGGGACCCAATGCAGGGAGACATCGATGCCAGTGGCAAGGAGGACATTCAGCTCGGAAGTTTTTTCGACTCACTCGACTCAACTCGGTGGCGAGCAGTTGGGCTCCGAAGTCCCGTTCTCGCCACGGCCGCCTGAGTCGCACACGACAGCCACGGTGTAGTTACTGTGTGAGTGTGTGTGTGTGTGTGTGTGTGTGTGTGTGTGTGTGTGTGTGTGTGTGTGTGCGTGTGTGTGTGTGTGTGTGTGTGTGTGTGTGTGTGTGTGTGTGTGTGTGTGTGTGTGTGTGTGTGTGTGTGTGTGTGTGTGTGTGTGTGTGTGTGTGTGTGTGTGTGTGTGTGTGTGTGTGTGTGTGTGTGTGTGCGCGCGCGCGCGCGCGCGCAGTAACTCTACCACGGGGCACCCTGGGGGTTCTGACGCCAGGAGGTCCACCGACAGGTGGAGACCAGCCGTCTCTGCTGCAGCAGAGCAGGCTACGAAGGGGAGACGTAGAGTTGCTGTACATGCTTCCAAAAGGTAGCATATACAGTAACTCTATGGAGGCCACCCTACCAATTGTGCTGGCATGATGCAGGCGGCTGTGGCCGAGCCTGTGGCTGGGACTAAGCCGTGTCTGCATTTGCGGTGCCTTTTCTCATCGTGATTCGTTGATATTTTGAACCTTGGGTATTGATCATTCATTTGTGTTCCAAGCACTTCTTGTAATAAAACGGAAGTGTTTGGAAGAGAAAAGCAAGAGTGACACTTGCTTACCAAGCGTATTCTCGCGGCAAGCCTGGTGAATACTTTACTAACATGAGAAAATTCGTTTTTCTGTAGTGTCCCTTTAACCTCTTCACTACCGAACAAATATGTAGGTAAGGAAAAGAGATGCAGTTTGCAAAATCCTGCTTCACGTTGTTCCACAAGTGCAAAGAAAAAACATTCCGACAAAAATTTCATGTTTTCAAAGGGTAAAAATGGGTGTCGACAAACGAGGACTTTACCTGCAAATATGGCAAAAACACAGCCGATAAACTCGAAATATTTTTCAAGTGCTTTTGGTCCTAAAGACCAAAAGAATAACTTTTGTTCACACTAGAGCACTGCACGGGCTCGGGCCTACCCGAAAACCCGAGCCCGGCCCGGCCCGTGGGCCGGGCCGGGTAAAGTAGTTTTCACGGCGGGCCCGGGCCGGGCTCGGGTCTGAAGCTCCGGGCTTAGGGCCGGGCCCGGGTTTGAGGTGGCGGGCTCGGGTCGGGCCGGGCTTGGACTTTGCTCCGTTCTTAAAGGGTCACTAAAGTGAAACACTGAATCGGTTTAGACCGATAGAGTGTGCTCTGAGAATCCGAACGTCATGAATTTCACCATCAACGAGTTTATTAATAAAGGAGAAAATCAAGGTCAAAGTTCCATTTTGTAATTTCCCGCTGAAATCTCCGCACGTAATGTCACGGATTTCAAACTGTGTTCGTCGAGTTTTGGGGACCTTGGCTCAATGAAATTTCCAGAAACTTGGCCCCTCAGAGGTCAATGTACTTCATTTTTACCCACTATAAACTACATAGGGCCCCGTAGATGCCGTCAGAATTTATGATGTCACGGCGTTTGCTGCGTGAATTTCAAGTTGGCGTCGTTACCTGCATTTTCCTGCGAGTTTTCTCTCTTACCAAGAGTCTTGTAGCGCCGAGCGTGGGGCTTTTGGAATGGTAAAAGGGTAATTTACTGATAATAGAAAAATAGTTTTTCTCTTTAATGTGCCTTGTTCCGCATACGCTGGCATACATATAAGTCCCACATTTTATCTCGAAAAAACGCTTTTTTATGTGGGGTAAGCTATTTGGAGAAGTTTTATGAGGGGTAAGTACTGAACTGCTTTTGCTTCTTGCATATGAGTTACTTGATTTATCTGAAACGGGCGAGCTAAAAGTAAATAGACCGGGCGCTTACATGTAACATCTCGCTATTCCGTGCTTTATTTGCTTTCGTTATTATTGTATATTCCAAATGTTACTCTGTAATCGCAGTAATAAATGTAATATAAAAAAATTATACCTATGAGATGTCATCGCAAGAGCGATCACAGAGCTCCAAAGCAGGGAAACGTTGTTGAAAGTTAGAGCCCCTCTCTAAAACGAAAGGACCGCACGGGCCCTTGATACATGGAATCCCTATAAAAGGCACATTCTTTTTCTGTGACTGTGACGGCTGCCAGTGGTCATGTGGCGCGAGATGGACATGCACAGCCTGCTTTGTGTGCCCACATTGTTAACGTCTGAGCTTTCGTCTTGTTCCGCCATATCAGGGGTCTCAAACTCGCCTCAGCTAACGGGCCGCATTCACGATAATTTACTCCCGCACGGGCTAGGGCAATGACGAAGGTATAGAGCCTGGGAGGGGGAACAGGTTTCAAAACTACCGTCATTTCACAGCAGCATTTCCCATATCTCATATGCGGGATCATTTCTGAAGGGGATTTGGCGGCAGGAGTCCAACAACATATCGATACCCGTTGTTGCAAAAAAAGTCACAGTTTCACCGTAAGGGCGAAACAATGAATGCGATAGCAACAAATTGTAGTGTTACACGAAGTGAGGCTGGCAGCTAACTGTTTTGTATACAATCTCGCGTAACTACAAAACGCTGGTGTAAGAAAATACGGCTACTCCAGGGAGAGATGCTCTCCGCATATACTCGGCGACAACTTTCCTTGACAGCACTGTGGAAGCTACAGAACCGAAGTGCTTGCCTGCTACCGCGCCAAGAAATAGTACTTACGTTTACTGATAATTTTCTCGTTTTTCTTGCTGAAATAAATGTTGCTTTATTTATTATGAGACTGAAACAGTTGCGGGAAGTCGTAGGTAAAATACAGTTATTGTTCACCTCGCAAGAATGCCTTCCTTTTCTTTCCATTTCTTAGACAGCACCACCTTTTCAGCATGCCCGTTTTCCAAAGTAAACATGGCGTCCGTGACGTAGTGGGTCAGTGTGCGGCCGCAAACGCACCGTTTAGTTCCCCAAGAAAAATGTACTCGTAATATGACACTAAAATGTGCTCTGAACAATCGAAATGTCTCTCCCGTTCACATTCCCTTCACATTTTTCGTGAATATGTTTTCTAAACGCGTTAATGATGCGAGCGAGCAAAACCGAAATCAGCCGCAAGCTGCCGCACTACTTGCGGAGCAACACGAATGTGCGGAAGCCCCGCCTCCGTAGCCTTCGCTCCAATGTCAAGATAAGTTGTCGTCGAGTATAGTCTCTTCGGGTTGGGAGCGCAGCACGTAGAAGGGTGTACGAGCCGCCGCTGTGATGGCTTTCGAGATAGCGCGCGCGTCAGTGATCGCGACCGCGCCCTTAGATTCAAAGTTGAAAGTTGCTCCCCCTCGCGTCTCCGCGTCTATTAAGGCTCGTTAAAGACGGGCGGGGCGTTTCCTGTCTGCTTCGACGGCAGGCCTCCCGAGCGGGGTGATGTTATCGCACGCACCCTCCGAGCGACGGAAATGGGCGGCTCGTTTGAACTCTGCTTCGGCCGCGTTCGTCGTCCCCGCTCGTGCGCTTTTACCCGCGGTAGAACGCACAGTGCGCGGGGTGATCTTATCAATTTGGACTTAATACCGGAAGGACATGGCGGTGACGGCAACGGCGACGGCAAAAACCCGTCGAGACTGTCCATATAATTGCTATCGCAATAATACTGTGGGACGAAGCAACTTGGAGCGCACCAGACTCTATCGAAGAAGAGGAAACCGAGGGGCATCGAGGGCACGTGCACATGGCCGGCGCAGCAGTTCGTCTTTAGTATTGCCATTAAACGGACGTTTCTCTTTCACGTCTGGGGAACCAGTCATTTCGTATCACCCATAATGACTAAAATCTGGACGCCAATTCTGAAATATAGCTTTTGTTTCACGGTTATGTATCAACACACGGTGACTGCTGGGGGTGCCTCACGAAAAACATGCTTTTGATCTGTGATGCGTGTATCTCAAGAACATTCTTATAAAGAAAAAAATGGGATGAAGACAGTTATGCGCGGGCGGAGGTCCGCTAGCGAGAAGTCCACGAGCAGCGTGTTGGAGGCCCTATATAGTGTGCTATACAAGGTGTTTCAAGAAATGTGTCCAACCTTCTCAAAAAATCAGGAAAATGCGATATTTGCTCGGGGCTTTCAGAATTGCTTTTTCTGTACCGGCAGGAACCTTAAGGTAGTTAAGGACATAATTTAGGACAGCAATTAAGAAAGTTACATTAATTAACTTTTTAATTAGTGGAGTTAGGTGACTGTGTCACATGGGAGAATTGAAGTTCTTCATGCGAGGAACCCATCCGAGCTTTGAGATTTCGAAAAAGCGTCCTCTAGTAATTGTTGTGGCGTAATGAAATTCAACGAAATGCAAAGGCTTTCAACAACGAAAGCCATCGAATTTGGTTGAATTTCATTAATTCGTATTTATTACTAGAGGCCGCTTTTTCGAAATCTCAATGTTGGGATGGGTTTCTGGCACGAAGAACTTCAATTCCTGAATTTGACGCAGTCACCTAGCTCCACTAATTAAAAAGTTAATTAATTTAACTTTCTTAATTACTCTCTCAAGTCATGTCTCTAACCATCTTAAGATGCCTAGCGCTACAGAAAAAGTCATTCACTCATTTTGGACGTCTCAGAAGAATATGGCAGTTGCGTTCTTCCATGTTTCTGTTTAGGTTTCGCCATTGAACGTGGTTGAATTTCATTACTTCGTAATTATTACTACATGCCACTTTTTCGAAATCCTAAAGTTGGGTTGGGTTTCTGGCATGAAGAACTTCAATTCCCCCATTTGACACAACCACCTCACTCCACTAATTAATTTAACTTTTTAAATTAAAGTCCCAAATAATTTCTTTAACCATCTTAAAATCCCTGCCACTACAGAAAAACCAATTCTGAAGGCAGCAATCAAATATCGCATTTTCCTGATTTTTTGAGAAGGTTGGACACATTTCTTGAAACACCCTGTATACTGCGAGAGCTACATGATACTGCCGCAACAGCGTTGGAATGTGCAGGAATAGAATAGATCCATTATACAATGCATGGGGTGAAGTATACTCGCTTGACGAAATATCTGGCTTGAAAAAGGACAATGACAGATTCCGTGCCGCGTGGTGTCCCCTTACCTCGAACCATAAGCATGCAGTGAGTAAGCTTCGAGAAACTTAGTCGCGCCTTTATTACCAAACTCGAACAAACCCCGAAAATATATCGAAATCGCTTCGTCCACCTCCTGCCAGTCCTAACCGCGTAGTCCAATGGCCAACTTCTACCGGTACAACATCACTGGGAAGGCATAAGCCATTATTATATGGAAAAAACGAGCACGGTGCAAACCGTGCATAACATACAGTGCTGAAAATTGCAAGGAAAAGCCTTCAAATAGGAGGTTTATAGATGACATTGAAGAGAGGCAAAGAGAGGCACGACGTTCGAGAACGAGAGAAGTGAAGGGATGAGCTGGGCAGCTATGGTCATTCTACAGAGGTCCACAAAGAGATCTCAGATTTGCTACAGTGGTCGAAGTTAAGAACGACTGCCGACGCCTTCGCAATTGGCAAGGCAGATGTGGTGCGCCCGTGCGGCCAGCGCGAGCAGTGCAAGAAGCTTTAGCGCGGCAGGATGTGTGATGCAACAGCGCATGGCGTGCTTAATCTCTTGAATCTCTTGATACCTCGATTTTCCGCGCAATAACATGTGAAGAAGTATACTATAAACTACCCCTTGTGCCATTAAAAAAACTATAAACTATGCCATAAGCAACTTATAGACTGTATATATATATATATATATATATACACTAGCAATGACATGTGGTATATGAAAATAATGCTATGACAAATAGTTTTTTTCTTCCTTTCGGCCGCCTATACGCATACACGTGGTGCACGCTGTTCCATACCTTTACCTAGATTAGTGTATTTAAAGCATACGGTCACAAATTTGGTTTTTTTTTTTTCCTCTGTTTCTCTTGCTGTGGCAAGGTGCTACAATGGTGAAAACAGGTGCTACATATCGAGAAGGGTGCACGATTGGCGTTGTGGTTAGAGCATGCTATAAATTTCAATAGGCTATAGAGTGCAATAAAAACAGAGTGAAGTGAGCGTTTTGTTCTCTGCCAAGCCAATCTAGAACACATGCTCTGGCGGTGCTCCGTGTTACGTGGCGGCGAAGTCATCATGCCGTCTAAATGGGAGGCTGCTATTACCAGCTCCGCGCTAGAAGAACAGCTGTATGGGCAGTCCAACGGGCCCGCGACGCAGCAGAGAGACTTGGTCTTTCTGTTCCGATGTCCGAGTTGCCCACAATGTGCTAGAGCGTGTTCTGATGGACCATAATAAAGTTTATCCATCCATCAATCCATCCTTTGTTGTTATTGCACTCCTTATCGAAACTGAACTCGTACTGCAAATCACTTTCCTTGCTACAATGTCTGCTACAAAACGCCCTTCACGATGGGTACACTATACCACTGCCGAACAAACATTCATTGTATCCAATATGTCCGCTCAAGTGTTTGCACCGCGAGCCCCTTTTTACAAGAAATTACCGTATGTTAAAGTATAATTGTTAGCGAAACACGCCAACAAACGTAGGTATCTGCCACTTAAAACACCTTACTGTCGATTCCATGTTCGGGCAACGCCACCTAGACTACTGATTCGGGCCTCAGTCGGGCCTGATCTGTGGTCGGGCCGGGCCGGGCCGGGTAGGCGGGATTTTTTTCTCGGGTTCTGGCTGGGCCCGGGACTCATTTTGAGTCACCGGGCCGGGTTCGGGCAGGTAAATTTGAACGAGTTCCGGGTCCGGGCCGGGCCCGGGCCGAGAATTACGGTTCGTGCAGTGCTCTAGTTCACACTACTTTGTGTGCAAAACAAATATGAATAAGAAAACCATGCACAGACAGTATTTCATATCAGCAGCAGTGGCAAACATGGAAGATGAGACTTCCAAGGCAGCTTACTGACTGCAAGAAATTCTCTGCTATAGTGAAGGAAAAGTTTATTTGGATGTTGCAAGGGTACTTTGAAACCCAACATCAGGCAGGAACCATAACTTCAAAACATTTTAGTTATGCTGCTCAACAGAAACATTGCTCCACAATATTGAAAAAAAAAATACAGTAGTTTCTAAGAAAAAAAAAATGGTATAGAGACTGACTGATCCTGCAGGAACAATAACATGGGTTTTCATTTAGTTGACTAAAAAAGTTATAGTGCTTACATTCTGAAGTTTTAAACAAAGCACACTCTCAACTAAGTGATCACATGAGAGGAGCATGAGGATTATTTTGGATAAGATGAAACAAAGGACAGCTGGCTGACATTTCATTGTCATATTTTTAGGTGTCCCTGTCTACCGACCAGTCTAAATTGGTGTGCCCTCACTTTCACTCTGAAAACTTGTTAACTACAAAAAAAAAACTACATATCACAAGCAAAGAGACTGGTGCATCTATGTGAAGTGCAGTAGTGGCCAAGTTTGAGTATGAACCAAACAAGCTTTTCTTTTTTGCGAGACGTAATGGTGTATTCGGTTGGTCGCTCTGGTTCAGAGAAGGTGGATGCGTGGGCAGCCTGCAATAGGAGTGCCAGACGCACAGTTTCAGCAGGAGCAATGCACCTGCAGCACCACGACGTGCTCGGCACAGAACTGTTTGCAAACATTTGTGTGCGACAATTGAGAAATGGCAGCCTCCTGCTCAGACATGTGTGAACACAGTCATCTCTTTAAACCGCATGCACAAGATATCTAAATGACCATCAATGCAACATGCAAACTCTGTCGTAGATCTTTTGCTTCATAAATCCCACGCTGTTGCACTGCGGTGCCACTACATGCAAGCGACATGAAAAAATGTAAGAGATGTTTTTTTGCTGCCTGAATAACTGCAATGACATGCCCGTAAAAGTTCAGAGCCCTTCCACTACTGTGAAGATCGAAGCCAGCAAAGCTGTGACTATGGTGGGTCTGCTTTAGTGAATATTGCTATAGTGAACTTATATTATCATCATCGACTATATTGAGGACGCACTCCTGTCCGCTGTCGTCCGCGTCCTTCAAAGCGCCGACGTGAGCCGCGCATTGTGTCAACACCCGAGGAGCTCCAAAATGCGTGGCTGTCCCATATTTGTTCGTGACGACCGTGCCAATGCAGTGCCTAGACTTGACTGACGTGGCGAAACTTGTACAAGAGGGCACCAGGGGGATTTTGCATCATGTCCTGCAGAGGTCTTTCTTTCCACTACAATATTCAACCTAGCCTTCACAGAAAGTGTTATAAACCGACATATACCCGCCGCCGAAAATTGTTGTTCTGCGCATTGTTTTGTCACCAGACGAGATCTTGTTCTATGCATTTTGTCCGCGGACGTGATCTGCCAGAACCTAGCCACAAACAGCTTCGCTGTTATAAAAGAAATTGCAAAAGCGTCGCCAGGCTGATGTTTTTTCCGGAGATCTAGTTTTATATGCCATCATCGGCTGCAAGATTACTTGCTGTCATGTCACCAGGTAGGTAGAAAACAAAATTTCAGGGGAGGTGTTTCGGATCCATAAAAACAACTCATATAATGATGAAAACGTTCAAATAATTCGTCCTCAACGTGAGGCGAGATGAAGCAAAGACTGATTCCACCATTTCCTGCTGCTGCAGTTGATGCTGTGTCACTCAGCAATAATGCAGTAGCAATTGGAAGCTGCCACACGCTACCCAAGCCCCTCAGTCAGGTCGTGCAAATGCTCACAATTTGAAATCGGAGCAGTTGGGAGCACTCAGAGTTGGAGGTTCACAGTCCAAGAGAACCTACCCAACATTGCTGGAGCGCTTAAATTCAACCACCGAAACACACCACCACTTTTCAAAGAGCTCTAAAGAATCTAAAAGCGACCATTTGAATACACCTTAAGTAAATCTGTCTAAAAATACTAAGGTATACAGAATATTACAAATTGGCTTTTGCAGTTGCTGCCATCAATTTATACTTTATTCCAAAAGAATACAACACTTGGCCAAAAACACACACCTCTTTGCAACTAGCTGGATAGAACTTTCATTAAATTTACTTTTTGACAATGCGCTGGTGTCGGCATATTACAGCTGAATGATCTGTTGTTCCACAAAAACACTATTCATTAGAAGTGCTTTGAGTCAAAAACATACAAAATCATATATGGAGAGAGTACGTACATATAATTAATCACTTTTCACTTACACATTAGATAACATTCGACACTATGAAAAACATAAAGCCATCTTAGAATACTCATACTTTGTTTGTCTTGCTTTACGCCAGTGACCACAATTTTCAATTGTATGATGCTGACCTCTACTTGTGTGTAAGAACATACCTTCCTGTGAGGGTTGCATGAACTGCAGATGCGATAAAATTTCTAGGCTCGTTTTG
Organism: Rhipicephalus sanguineus; assembly: GCF_013339695.2. Lineage (NCBI taxonomy): Eukaryota > Metazoa > Arthropoda > Arachnida > Ixodida > Ixodidae > Rhipicephalus > Rhipicephalus sanguineus. Next base: position 49,881 of record NW_023614464.1, read on the forward strand.
GTGCATTGTGGCGCAATTTACATCAAGCTGGAGCTGTCATGGCCAAGCACTGTGTCCGAGATGAGCAACAAGTGCACAAAAAGTGCCCACTTGTGCCCACGTAATCTACAGATGAAAATGAGCAATAAATCGTTTGAATAACTTTTTAAGCAATGACCAACAAAATTAGCAAACAAACAAAGATGTCAACCAGCTGCCCTTTACTTGATCTGATCAGCAATGACCTATGTATATGAAAAACTCAAAGTACCATTTGCCATAAAACCTTAAGGACTGAAATGTAGAGCCTTTTGCACAGCTGGCAAATCACTGTGTGCTTTCCGAGCTCACTGAAGATAACGCATACACTCACATAGGCAATGCAATGCCCTTATAAACAACTGAGACAAATAACAGACACAATACAGAAGCCTGCTGACCAGAAAACAAGGACATTGCAGACAAAGCTGTGGCAACAGCAATGCTGCTTGTACAAAAGAAATTGCAGTATATCTGTACGTGCATGCATGACAAGAATCCCTTTGACCCAATCCTATGGAAAAAAAAAAAAGAAAGAAAGAAAAACTGGAGGGCAACCCTTGAGTCTTAAAAGCAGCAAGTGCATGGAGATATGGCACAAAAAGAATTTACTGTTTGGCATATACGATGTTTCCTAAATCTTGTGCACTGAACCGTACCACTGTGCTCGAAGGCAAAAAAAAAAAAAAAAAGAAGCCTACAAAAAACAGTGTCTCTCTTTCTGGCGTCTCAGTTATGCTGTATTACAAGTGTTCAAACACATGCACGCACAGGAAAGTATGCGTAACAAATGCTAAAAACATTCACAAAAGGTTCAGGTTCGAATAAAACAAAAGGCATGGCTGAACAAAACCTTTTGCCATTTTTTGTCCAGTGTTTCAGGTGAGATAGCTAAAACCTGATACTAAAGATTTGTACTGCTACAATAGTTGAACTGGCCTGCAGAACTGAGCAACAATTTTCATGAGCCACAGCTATGCCTTGCTCAGAGCAGAGCTGAGCTAAGCTTCACAACACCTTCAACTTTAGCCTTTCTTTCCTGTTTACCCTGTTTCTGCAGCCACAAACAGTGAACCACACAAATAATGTAAAAAAAAATATATAGTGCACTTGAAATTTAAGGAAGGCATAAAAATGATAAGCATAAACCAAGTAAATCTTGTCTTTGATGTGCACAGCTATGGTGTTGAAGACTGCGCTTTTGAGACTTACATGGAAAGGTACCAAGCCAAACAAGAAAGACAAGAAAATCTGAAATTTTTTCTTTCATTCTCGTTCGTAGCAGGCAAACACGCGTGGTCTAGCACAAGACCCCCATGGAGACTGCCCATGGGCCCTGCTGTACGCGCACAAACTTTGGGAAAAGGAGGCAAATAAAACATGACAAACCCGACCTGAGCCACACTGACTACTCATGATGGCCAGGAAGGATGCCCGTCACTCGAATTAACACTCCTTCACGAGCACTTCATGTCCAGGACTGATTGAGAAGCATGCAGACATCAAATCTTGCACACTTCAGCTAGGCCTGGGTGCTCTGCTGACTCAAGTCACACCTCGATGCTCACTTCCCGAAAGCCAAAAGAGTTTCCTTCTGCTGGCAGGGCCAGTGCTCCATTGGCTGCTGTCAGCCAGCGGCCTTGCTTGCCACACTGCTTGGGCGACTGAACATATAGGCATTCCGGTGACAAGAGCCTCATTCCCAACAAGTGCTTTGCTTCACAGATGGAAAGGGGGGGGCGGAGGACCGAATGCTTTCACTGTGCAGCGCCATCTCTCCACTGCTTCTGCTGTTCAAGCAGGCGCTCGAGCGGTGAGGGGCCGGGTCCCGACCACAGGGACTGCACAAAACAGAGAATGGGGAGGTGCTCAAGCTCTCGCTTTATAAATAACGACAAACAAGTAACTGACTGTCGGCTGAAAAGGAGTGGTGTTCCTCAGCACTTTCCATGCGTGTCGGCAAATTTCGTGGTTCATCAAAAGAGACCGCTGTGCTATAAGTGTGCTACAAATACAGTCGAACACGGATATATCGAACCCACATATATCGAATTTTCGGCTATATCGAACTCGTAAATTATCCCCTTGAAAATCCTTTGTAAAAGTATAGAAATTCACACGTCTATATCGAACGGTATTTTTACCCGTCATCGGATATATCGAACGCCGTGCGAGCTGGAAGGCGCACTTCAGCACTCGCTGAGCCCCGCAACCTTCGTGGCACTGCACCTCAGCAGACACCCGAAACGCTCGAAAAACAAGCGGGCGAGAGGGCTTGGACTGTACTCCTGTTGGGTGCGTTCTCCTACTTGTGGAACGGCTTTTTTTTTTCTTTTTTCCCTCTCTCTCTCTCATGCTTTCTCTGTGTTGCCGTCGGCTCGGAGAGCAGGAACGAAGGAGCAGGCGGCTTTCGTCTTTTCTTTTCGTTTTTTTTTTAAAGCAGGAACGAAGGAGCCGCCAGCCTCCTCCTTTCGCCTTTTCTTTCTTTTTTTTTGTTGCTATTTTGTGAGTTTTGATCAGCCAACCACAGCCCGACCCTTTCGTATTTGCTCAGCCAACCACAGCTCGCGCCTTTCGTACATCACTGCTGCCCTCGCAGGTAGCCCGGGCACCCGGGTAGCCATCGCCGCCATCGTGACTGATCGGGAGCGCTTTGTTGGCGGAGTTCACTTCAGTGAGTTGTCGCATACTACCACATTCCTCTTTTGCGTGCGTGCTCCCCTGCGAGCTCAAAAACATCGAGCTGAAGTTTCTGCTGGCCAACATGACAGCGAAGCTGCAACCGCTCGACCAGGGCATCATCAAGTCCTGCAAGGTGAGCTGAAGGTTGACCTGCTTGGTGCCATTCAAATGCCCAGGCCGACAGCTCAAGTGGTGACGAAGATCGTCCGGACGAGGTGGCGGCTACACAAGCATACTCCACCGCTGAAGTGACAGCAGCGTTCTGCTCGATTCGCCGTTTATGCGGCAACATGGAGTGAACCGGGCTGTCGCACCTGGACAGTCTCAATAAGATTGAGGCCAGCGTCTTCAACTTCATTTCGAAGACGAAGAAGCAGGCCAAGATAAGCAATTTTTTTTTCGCGCAAATAAAACATTCTGTTGCATCGTGTGTGTAGAATTAGTTGTCATTCTTGAATGCGCCAATTGTAGGTGATCGTCCGCCACTGGTAAGGTCTCGAGGCCTGTATTTTTTTATATCGATTTTTTCATATATCGAACTAATTCGCGATCCCCTTCGAGTTCAATATATCCGTGTTTGACTGTATGCACTACTATTACTTTGCTGCAGATGTGCAAAAATATGAGGAAAACGGATTTACTGACAGGCTTTAAATGCCCAAAGCAACACTGAGGCTCTGACGCAAGGGCTCCGAATTATTTCTGACCAGTCCACTTAATGCGACTGTTGTTGCTGTCGCGAGGAATTGAGCCTATGACCTCGTGTTCTGCGGTGGAATACCACAGCCACTGAGCCACTGTGGCAGGTGGGGTTTGTAGTAGCGCACTGAAATATGACAAGAGACAAGAAACAGTCTAGCAAAACACTGCTCCCATTCAAAGTTGCACACATTTCCTCGACAATTCAGAAACGAGTATTTTTTATTGACTGCCACTATGTCACCCATTTCAAGGAACAGAAACCCTCACAGAACAAGTATGTGGGCTTGATATTTTAGCACACTTTCACTGCGCACATTCAATATTACTGTGCATCACAAATGGGAGCGTCTAATGAGAAACATAAAACACACGGATCTTTTTCCTGTGTTGAACATTTTTCAGGAACCTTGATAAACAAGAAAAAACATAACCTTAAAAAAAAGGAAAAGAAAAGAAAGAAATCAGTGTGCAACATATGCAAATATTTTGTGCAACATTTAACTGGCACAAAAAAAAGTGCTAGTTATAAAATAAACGCCACATGAAAGAATACAGGGATGCCACTAAGGTCCATGTTTCATGTAATTGAGAAAACAAACTTTGCAAAAAACCATTGCTCTTAAGTTAACACCTTCATGTGTCCACAACATGTCAATTACACAACACAACACACCGCCAACCCTCACCTGAATCCTGGAATGCATCACCATAGGGTCAAGTGCACCAGCTTGAGATCTGCCACCTGCAGGAAATAGACAAAATTAATGGAGCAATGAATGTTAAAGAAACATGAAAAAAACATGGAACAATGTGAACCATAGCATAAAGAGAAAGCAAGAAAGAGCAGTTCAGCTTTTTAGCTCATTTCACCATCCTTATTATTACTACTTTTTGCTATTACATTGTGAATATATTAGGTGATTATTTTTAAAGACGATAGTCTTTCTTCGCGAACTTAAACGCAGAAACTTTGGTCTGTCTGTCTGTCACCCGATTCGGCCACCCGGCCAAAGTTTAGACACTTGCTGAACGCCCAGCCATCTTGAACTGGTAGCTGTGTTCATACTTGTGAACATTGTCGATCAAAAAGCAAATATTACGCATATCTGAGGCGCAACATCAGTACGTAAGTACTAGGTGGTGTGTTCCTTTACTAGAAAACACATAGATACGTAATTCTAAAGACCCTAGTGTTTCTTAGGCTGCGCTGAAAATGCTAGTGTTTCTTGGGCTGCGCTGCAAATGCGACGCTATGAGCCAGGTGCGGCCATTCAACATAGAGGAGGAGGACTCATGCAGTATGGCCCGCAGAAGACTACCGTCTTTCGACAACATTTGCAGCGCAGCACGCAGATACGCGACCAATTTTTTCAACTGCAAATTTTTTTCAAGTGTATTAAAGATCTTTTGCGGCAGAAAGTAGTGTGCTGTCACATTAGCTCGATTACTTTAAGAAGTGAAAATCTCTGGCACAAAAAGTCAGTGTTAGCTAACCAACAGAGTTTGGCAATTAATTTGTATTTAGTGTCTACAAGATGAGACACAGAAAGCAATGTCAGGAACAAAGATTACAATTTGAAAAATGAATAAGTGAGAGTAGGGGGCAATCCCTGCAACTGCTACTTTAACGTAAAGAATAATAAGCTTTCGTCTTAATTACTTGTCAAGAATGTACTGCATCTAGTGTCGGAGGCCTCCATGCTCTTGTGCCAGAGCGAATGGATACCTGCAGCATGCATGGCAGTACTTCAAGTTCTTCAGCAATGAATAGATGGCGTGGACGCTAGCAATAACAACCAGTAAAGGAGCGATAAAACGCAACAACGCATGGCAGCTTAAATGTTGCACTCGGTGGCCAATTCTAAGGCATACTACGACATCAGAGAATGTTTGGAAAAATGTAACAGCCCAATTTTATGACTTGTCAACAAAAATTTATTAGAGGGTCAATCCCAACAACAAAAATTTACAATAAAAATTTCTGTTGTTGCAAGGTGTCACACATGCGCATGTTAAATTTAATGCGGGCATGAGCTGAGTGCTCCCTACATTTTAAACACTGCGCCTGTAGACGACGTTGCCATCTTCTGTAAGTACACTTGCTTCCTTTGGCAAAGCGCTAGCTTGATTTTACCGAATGCAACTTGGATGCTAATGATTAAGAGACTCAAATACTGAATAATCACACAGGAATGCTCAATGTGGCACCAAAAACAACAGTCGGAGTGACTTAGGTTGGTTGTTCATGTCACCTGAGCAGTTACGGCACCCTAGCTTTTCAAAAGAGTTGGCACAGATATCATGCCAAATGCTCAATTTCATATTGCATGTTCAGCATAATAATTCAAGGTCAAACACCCATGCGTATTTAGAAAAGACAGCTTGAAAGCACAGCTGCCAAGGTCCAGCCGTAAATGGATTCTTCAGCTTTCTTAAGTTCATAAATGCCACCGGTTACGGTAACTTTATGCAAAGCCTCTGAGAGTGACCATCTTTGACACAAGGTGTACCGAATTGGAAAACTCTGAAGCAACGATTTCACAATATCTTGCTCTAAAATCCGCCAGCTGAAGTTGCACAGCCGGAGAGAGCCTGCCACTGGAGAATTACAGCTTGAATTCTCTTACGGGAGTTCAGAACAAAGGGTATCACAATAGAAAGCATACTGTCTGAAGTGTCTAACCTTGCAGTGATTTCTCTGGAACAAGGGAAGAAATTTTTAAAACAGCATTTTTTTTTTTTTCATATTGTCTCTTCAAACTGTGTAGGGAGGCACGCAACACTGGCTACTTGAAGTGAGGGCAATTGTTGTGCCGGTGTAAGACACAAACTGGAAGCACATGTGGTTTTTGCAGGGTTAGTTCATTTTTAACATTAATATATCGTGGTTTTGGGATGTTAAACTCGAGATATTATTATTAGAGCTGTGTGAATAGCAAAATTTTGGGTGCGAAGCGAATTCGAATATTGAAGTGTGAGTGCGAATCTCATCGAATATTTTTCGAATATTCCTAGAATATTTTTCGAATACTTCGAAGCAAAACTGCAGAAAAAAAGTTAGAGAGGATTCCTAAGCATATTCTTATGAGATAGCAACATGAAAGTGTTTCTTTTCGCTAGGTTGATGAAGCACTGGCGGGGTGGTGTTTCATAGTTGTCTTATCAAGAATGAGGCAATGTAGAGGCCGAATTGTATTTATGGTGCAACCAAAGTGTTGTCGACAACACTTTACACGTGATAGGCATAGATGCCATTTCCTCAGCCTCTCCTCCTCTCTCAACTTCTGTGGAAGCCCAACTGATGTGGCGGACAAGGGTGTGCTCCCTTCAAGTCCGGATTTCCAAACCTGCCTCGTAGACGTCGATATATAAGAACATCTGAAATTTTGGATGCTAAAAACCTTCGGCTTCCAATTTTTCGGACTTCCTGCCCAAAGGTTCAAAACAGCATTAATTGAGACCCCACCTCTGCCACATCTTTCATCTCCATGTTGGAACCAGCGTTTTCTTGAGTTAATACATTTGCGACCGTAGCAGAGCTTGAAAGGCAGCTTTGCCGCAGTACCGGGGTGTGATCAGGTGAAGCATATTGAAAATCTAGGGACCACTTCCAATTGGACGTTGTGTCCTGGCAAAGTTCGACCGTAACGGAGCTTGAAAGGCAGCTTTGCCGCAATACTGGGGTTTGATGAGGTGAAGCATATTGAATATCTAAGGACCACTTCCAATCGGACGTTGTCTCTTGGCAAAGTTTGACCATAACGGGGCTTGAAAGGCAGCTTTGCCGCAATACGAGAGTGTGATGAGGTGGAGCATATTGAAAATTTGAAGAGGTCACTTTCAATCGGGCGTTGACTGTATTTGTTTTTGGGAAGTTCGAATAGTTCGAATAGCAAAATTCCAGTGCGAATCGAATCGAATAGAAAACACTATTCGAAAAATATTCGAAATTTCGAATATTTGCACACCCCTAATTATTATTATTGCAGATGAACGTCTGTACACTCACAGGCATGATTCGAGAATTCTGTGAAGTTAGCTGCGCTGCTGTTTGCCCAAGATGCTTATTTTTCGTGACTACGTATAATCTGCTGGTGCCTAGCGCCATACTCGCGAGGCTCACGTTTCTTCGCAGGTGGGCGACAGCGTGCAGGCACAAGCAAACATCATGTGGGCCAGCAGTGAGGTGACAAACTCATTCAGGTCCAGGAGGGGCTTGCACATAAAGGTACCTCATGCACCCTATGCTGAGGAAATGCTGAGGAAGCACCATAATATAATAATTTTTTGGGTTTTACGTCCCAAAACCACAATATGATTATGAGAGACGCCATAGTGGAGGGCTCCAGAAATTCCAACCACCTGGGGTTTTTTTAACCTGCACCTTAATCTAAGCACACAAGCCTCTAGCACTTTGCCTCCACCGAAATGCGGCCACCGTGGCCGGGATTCGATCCTACGACCTGTGGGTCAGCATTCAAGCACCATAGCCACTAGAATACCATGACGGGCGAGGAAGCACCATGGAAACCTCAATTCACCGCGGGTCCCTCACTATAATGAATGCTTCCTTACTGAGGTAAGGAAGATTCCATTGCTTGGGCCAAAAGACATACTAAAAACAAGACAGCATCACATGCACGACTAATGCAGGGTCTCACGATCGTGTTCAGGCAGCCGAACTCGAAGGCAGCATCACCTTTCAACTTGTGAAAAATAAAAGAGCAAAAGTTACTCTATGGCGCAAAGTAAAGCTGCCAGAAAGGCACAAAATAAATTTTAAGCAATACATTTTTTGCTTTCAATCAAAATGAGCCTACCTGTGTGGGTTTTCTTCCTACATGGATTGGCTGACACACATCGCTACTGGGTGACAGTTGCAGTAATTTTTTAACCAATTTCAGCACCAAATTAAAAATATAATTCCTTGTTTATGGGGTACGAGCATGGTGGTCATTTCCACCAATGTGACAAACAGTCCTTTTAACAGAATCCAAAAAATGTTTCCAAGCGGTAGACAGTCCCTTTAAGGGGGGACGAGGGTCTTAAAATAGCAAAAAATTGTAAAAATTGTCAACTTTTAGAAATCACTATTTCAGGTATTTGTAGTCCAAATTATGCTCTGGAAAAATACTATGTTATGGCAAAATGGCCTTTCTTTTTCTTACATGCTCAAAAAATTAAATTTAAAATGTTTTTAAATCTTGAAATGCAATTTTCTCAGCATTGTTATTTTTGTGAAGTGAATCTGCCTTACGGAAATTTTGAGGAGGTTTCTATGAACATATTTAAACAAACTTGGTATCATTTTTTTCAGCAGCACCTGAACTACAGGCTAAAGCTTTTCTTTTTTTCTGAACGTTGATGTAATTGTAATTATTTGATAAGTACCAGCTAATTACTGGAAGCTAACTTTTGTCTTCCAAGTTTGAAAATTATTTCTGACCAAAGAAACAGCTGTTTTGACATCTAATTTGCTTTAGCCTGTGAGGTGGACCTTTTAGCAGAACCACGTAGTCCTGAAAAGGAACTTTTTGTATTCTAAGTTACCATAACGACCCGTAAGGAATTACCTAATTACAATGAGAAAATTTGTCATAACTTCCTTTCTAAATGAAATATTTGAAATCTGTTTGCAGATTTGAAATCTCCATTCAATTATACACATGCACACCAGTTTTCATTAAGATAGGACAATAAATAAAAAAAGTTTTTTCGAGACCCTCATCCCCCCTTAAGTTGGGCCTGTTTTACCTTTGCAAATACAAAGGATACCAATTCCCAGGGGAAAGAATACACGACTGCATGGGGCGTAGAGGAACAGTGGGCATGCACGTTCGTGCCATTTGTTGCAGCCTCCTGGCACTTTGAGGCCAGAAGTCGCAGCTACTAGTTGCTTCAGGGAAATTAGATTGTTGTTCCTCTGTTGCAAGCAGGCAGCGCATGAACCCAAGAGTGGGCAAAGGAGAAATAGAGTATGTTGTCTAATTTCAATCTGCTGCTCATTCTCAAATGAGAAAACAAAACTATCACAGCTGAGTCAGAACCTGTGCAAAGTGTCCAATTTTGCACCAAAGCACAACAAAAGAGGACGTTGCGACAGGATGTTGCAGCAGTGATTTAAACGGCCCCACAACAGGCCCCATTGCAAATTTTGGTCACAAGCCGAGAGCTCTGAAAAGTGTCCAGTCTTGCACCAAAGAAAAAAAAGATGAAGTTGCATAGTGACTTAAAGGGGTCATGAACCACTTTTCCAAGTAATGATCTAATGACCTTAGTATCGGAGTTTACTGCCTCCCGAATAGATTGCCGCAAAAATTTCTCGAATATGTCAAGAATCAGCGGAGTTACGGGGGTTTGGCGCACGCTCTCAGCGCTTTCTCTCTTATCTCGTGCCGACGAGCGCACTGGAAGCTAGACAGGGAGGGATGGCACGGGGGTAAGAAGTTACGTCAGCGCGCGTCATGAAACGCGATCGCTCTCCCGCTGTGATTCACACGCACGAGTGCGGCTACCGTGTAAAGTTAGCAGACTGAGGAGTGCGGCGCGGGCAAGTGGCGGCACCCCGTGGCAAGAAGCGCATCTGATCCGGCTATCGGCCAATAAGCATGCTATGTCTCCGCGACGTCAACATGCAGACGCCCCGCCCACGGACGAGAGTGAGAACCGGCCTCTGTTTGAAAAGAGGGCGCCTGAGGAAACGGCAACTTTGCGCTCCG